>NW_015386502.1:504348-640095 GCF_001527695.2 Protobothrops mucrosquamatus | reverse complement strand
TAAATATGTCTGAAATAATTGGCCTGTTTCTGACCAATTATCCTCAGTAAACATTACACCAATCCAGTAAGATAGACATTCAGTAAAAAAAAGTGCACTCAAATTCATGTTGTGTTTTGCTAATATTTTAGCTACGGGGTAATTTTAAGTAACATGTTATTTTCTATCATACTAGTTTCTTACTTGTACTGGCTTCTGCTTCAGAAACATTTCCATTATGATTTTGATATTTATATTCCCTGTATGATATTTGTTCACAGTATCACTTGCCATCTGTTACTTGTCTATATATTAAATTATTGCATTTACCCCAATTTCATTTTAAATTGTTTTTTATAAGATTTTATTAATATTATGTGTTTGGAACTCTGTATTTTGATATGGCCTAAGGGCTAATCAATAAACTAATTATTATTACTTGCCATCTGTGAAATCTAATTTCATGTCAGTTGCCTCTTTTGAGATAAGTTATTAGAGACCTCTTCATTTGTTTTAGATATTAGTGTTATCACAGATCTATACTGTTTTGCTAGATAATAAATTAATATAATTAGTTGTACAGTATGTCAGTTTGCAAGGTAGTCTTTAGGTTTTACATGATATTATAAGAAGTACAGAATAGCTTGATAATAGGGTAAAATTGGGCTTTAGTTGAGCTGATGATATGCTGGTTAAATGAATAAAAATTAATTGCTGCTATAAACGGAATGCTGTAAATAGTATGGATACTACAAAATATTCTAATCTAATCTTCCCTTTCATATCATACTGTACATTATATGAATAATATAACATACTGTGCATTATATGAAAGCCTCAGTTCACTGAAGCCCTAACAGGTGCGGGAAGTCAATATTTATGGTTCCTCTAGTAACAAATATGACATATGGGGGATTGCAACTTGAAATGTAAGTTGAATAAATGTCAAAGGGCATTCATTTGTTCATGAATGAAATCAGAGAACACCCCCCCAAACATCCAGCTACACTTTGTATCTATAAAACTAAGAGAACTGTAATGAATGAAGGTAATTTGATCTTGGGGAGGAGTAAGGAATCACAGAGATGACCTTGGAGGAACTAATGTTATGAATATATAATTTAAGCCCATGACCAGAAAAAACCATAGAAATAAATTTAAATTGACTCCACCTTAACTCTCTTGTCTTGTGTAATAGGGAGGGAGAGCAAACACTGTCAGGTTTTCAAGATTCCTTTACTAGCACTTTTATCAATAAACAAAGGTTCTGACTATTTTTACTGAGTTTTATTTTCTGCCCTGGGAAGAAGTGAAGATGTAGATTTAAATTTGAATCAAAAGACTAAAATGTATATCAAAAAGTATGCATTGATGGCATCTAAGTTGTTATAAGTTGTGAAAGTAGAAAACTATAGTATGGTGAACTAGACATAGGTTAACATTTTAAATCAATATATCATAAAAAAAATATTAGGTGATATGGAATGGATCGATGGGAACAAAAGTATATAAAATTCTAAAATGGTTTTCCCTAACTATTCTATTAACTTGACAAACTAAATATTTTAGTCTTTTCTGGCATTACCTGACCTTTCTTTAATTATTTGAAATATGTAGAAAAGGAGATTCTTAGTATTGGAAGCCTACTGATCCTGATGTGGAGTTTTTTAAAAAATAAATAGTTGAATATGTAAGAATTCATTTAATTCTCCTTGGTGCCTGATTTCTTATTGTCAACTTACATCCCAACTGCTATCCTACATTTGTATTGGATGACCAAAATGGATGGAAATTATAAGAATTAAATTGAAAACAGCAGCTGCCAAATGAGTTGCTGTTTGATGGTTTTTCTAACACAGCACAACACACACACACACACACAGAATCCCAACTATAATATAATTATTAACTAGTAAATAAATAATATCTTTGTTAGGACCAAAATCAGGGTAAATCTAAAACTCCTAGATCACTAATCTAGAATAAATAACTAAAACAAAAGTTGAGAAGGGAAACTGTAAAGCATAATGCCTTTGCATTATGTAGAAGGCAATGCATGAATTTAATTCAATTAGAAAAAGATTATAAAATTATTCAGGTTGGTTTATGTTACAGTATGAATATCCAAGATCCCAGTGTATATAGGTTGTTAAGCTTTGGCCATAGCTTTTGGATATGTGAATTTCTTCATTATATATATTCTCATAGATTAAGAACAATAGTAAGTAAGATAGTGTTGTGCTGGGAAAGAGAAGAGATGGATGCATGCTACATGCCATTTTTATGGTGTATGTCAGTGGCCCCCAACCTTTTGGGCACCAGGGACTGGTTCAGTAGAGAAAGATTTTTCCATGAACTGAAGAGAGCATGGTTTTGTGTGCTTCCTGCATGCCGCAGATGGGACTTCACTTGTTTGCACAGCCCACTTGCTGGCGTGCCATGGATTGGTGCCAGCCCACGGATGGGGCATTGGGGACCCCTAGTGTATGTGATTGTTCAGAAATGGTTGGTAAGGCAGACAATTGTGTATTTGTGTGCTTTATGTTAGTATGTGGGAGAGATCATCTATATATAGTCAGTAACTCATATCAATAATGAATAGCTTTCTGGAATCCTACTTGTTGTTTGTACAAACTGTGTAATAACAAAATGTATCTGCCATGAGGGAAATCTTATTGTATCCTAGAAATGGCTATAAAAGGTTCAAGTGCTTAAAGCTGTTAGGAAATTGAAAATGGTGCTTGTTGTCACAAGCTGCTATTTTTTCCAACAGATGACTGAGGATGTTCATGAACAGCTCTATTTCAGACAAAAGGGCATCACTGACAGAAAGGGCTACTTAACGGTTTACCTGTTTATTGAAACTGAGTATTTCACCAATTCAGCTTTCCTTGCACCTGACATCAACAAGGCAGACTCATCCATCATACAAAATTGTATATATATGCTTAAAATTGTTGTCTTGCATTATTATTGTTAGAGTTCATGTATCAAAATGTCACCTCCCCTTTCCCTTTTCTGACTATAAAATGACTTTTCAAGGATATAATTTTTAGTTTTAAAATTAAAAAAAATATAGAAGAAGGATCACCAAGTATATGTTTTTGGAATCCTTTCTTTCTGCCAGTTTATCTTTATTAATACTAATGTCTTCCTAAATTAGTATTTATATATAAGTACCTTTCACCTTCTCAGTAAGCAATTTGGTTCTTGATTTTAGAACAATAAATTATTATAGGCAGATGTAATCAGCTCCCAATTAGTTATCACATAGCAACATATTTTAATAGTCACTGATATAATCTCTAACCTTTCAATGGAGAACATCAGTGGGTTTAAGTGCTTCAGTAGCAAGACATTTAAGAAGCTGTTGTGAATGGATACCTGAAATATGGCAAAATTAAAACACGAAATACAAATATAAGAGGTCTAGCTTTAGGAAATATATGATGCCATTAATCAGATATATTTTTGTAATGTTTCATAAGTGAATCATCAGAAGTTTTTGTTCATGAACATTTTTCAATCTGACAAAAAAGATCTCATTCAGAGGAAAATTAAATGTTATAGGGCATTGCATTGGGACATTTTCTTTTAAAATATAGAATTAGTTACATATTTATTTGTCACATCTTTACAAAGTCTATTAGCCAACTATTTAGTTTGAGCACAGAAATTAACTTGATTTAAATGTATTCTCTATCTATATCTTTGGGTACTGGTTTCTATTGCCATTGTCTACAAATGGCAATGGTTTGGGACATGGCAGTGCCAAGCCTTCAGGCACCATTTATATAATGTGTAGCTTTACAACATTGAAAAAAGGAAACTATGTTCTGGGTGTTTTCTTTTTCTGTCTGGTTTTTTTCTTGCTACGCAGACCTCTTTCCTCAACATCTTTTTCTCCCTTCTGACTTTTGGCCTTAAGCTTCACTCAACCAGGTCCATTCCAGATAATACTGACTTGCATGCTGGATTTTACAGTTTGCACATCTAAGGCACATCAAATTAAGAAGAACTGATTTATACAATGACTTGGAGTTACTAATAATGTAATGTATCAACCAAAATGATATTTAATACAAAATAAATTGTGAGTGTAGTAATAAATATAAACTGACCTCGGTGTCACCAATCTGTAGTAATGAACATTAATAAACAATTACTTTATGGAGTTGTTATAGTGTTACATATCAGCTGCTTTCAATATGTGAAATCACTATACTTGATATAGTTTCAAGAATTGTTGCTCGGTCCCCACTACATCAAAATGGTTGATATAATGTGCATTTAAGAGTGAGATATGTGGTACTATTGATAAGGTGACATTTATTGTTTGCTTTTTTTTGTGCAGCATAAAGAATGTCACTCCAAAAGTAGGAGATGCTGAAACCCGTAAAGCTATTCGACGTGCCTTCGATGTGTGGCAGAATGTAACCCCTCTGACATTTGAGGAAGTTCCTTATGTAGAACTGGAGAATGGCAAGAAAGATGTGGATATTACTATAATTTTTGCATCAGGTTTTCATGGAGACAGTTCTCCATTCGATGGGGAAGGAGGATTTTTGGCTCATGCTTATTTTCCTGGGCCAGGAATTGGAGGTGATACTCATTTTGACTCAGATGAGCCATGGACTTTGGGAAATCCCAATCATGATGGTAAGAGCCCAGTTCTACTTAAAGATATTTAATAGAGGGATGTGCCCATATTACTTTAACTTGAAGGTAACTTTATTGTTGTTGTTTTTTTAAAAGCAATAGTTCATATATTGAGGGGTGGCTGTTGTGCATTATCAATATGGTATAAACTGTGGAAGAACAACTGGAATTTGTACTTCTGTAATTTGATACTTAGACACTATATGTTAGTGCTATGGTCTATGATCATGGCTGTCAAATGTTTGGGGACACCATGCCATCCTTAGGTATGGGATATATAAATCATTTAAAGTTGGATGTCTTGGATGTAAAAAATTTTGACAGTCACCTAAAAAGCGAGTACTGAAAGGTCAGTGAGCATCCTTTTGGGAAACTCATTTGATAGTAGTTGGATCATCACAGGAAAAGCTCAAATTTAATCTTGTTTCTACTACTTATAACCTGATGAGAAGAAATCTTTTCTTTATCATAATAGATGCAAACTCTTTTATATACTTTCTTGAATATCCTTTTGTCAGGGACATTGTATGGTCCAGTGCCCTATCCCAATATAATTACATGGGAAGTATAATACAGGAATAGCATTCAGTTTCATAGCTGTTAAAAATAATTTTACTGTCTATCATTAAACCTTTTGATGGAGTTAAATGCTGACAAACACAAGAAAAGACTCCCTTCCATTTCTGTATCTGCTCATCTACAACTTATACTACTTATAAAGATACACTAGATTACTTAGAGATGTAATCTGGTATAATAGAGAAATAAGGACATCAAAAAATTCATTGAGTATAATATGTTCAAGCAACCACTGGCTTATTTTATATATATATATACTCATTTTGGATTTCTAGTGAGAAAATGAGTAACAGTTAAACAAATATGAGAATATAACTATTGTTCTATATTGAAAACTGTTTACTTAATTTTTTTTTCCTGGCAATTGCCACTATCAAAAACAGTCTTAGAAGAAATCAAAATAATGTTTGCGCTTAATATAAATGCATTTAAGAAATGTAGTTCTTTAGATGTAATTTGAGTGGCTTGCTACATGAAATATGGACTCAAAAGTAGCAGTAAATGATACATTTAAAACAATACATTTAATGGTAATTAAGACTGAATAATGATCCGAGCTCATTAGGGAAAACTTTGTAATGTCAGGAAAAGGAAGGAACTAATTCTGAACGGAACTCAAGTAGCCTTTCAACTACAACTACAACAACTAGGCTTTAAAAAAGGGTTATGTATAAATTAAGGTGCATTGATTGGTTTGGGGCTTCCATTTTATTTTATTTTTTTCCTAGGGATCTAATATTTGAAGATTCAGCCTTTCTTTGGATGATCTTTACATTTACATGCCTGTAACAAGGATTTAATCTAATACTATCTGCAATGTGTCGAGCATGGCAATATGTCTAAATGGTCCAATTTTTTGCAGTGCAGCAGGCTCAATAAGACAGCGGTTTATTGATCTTAACCATCACAGGAACTAATAGCAACTTCACTTATGTCAAATGGAATCCTACCTTCTTGACAGCAAAATGAACTCTGTTGCTTGTGGTTTTCTTTGAGTTATAAATCTCAGCTCTGTATCAGAGAAAGAATTAGATAATCTAAGAACCTCAGTAGGATGAAGATGTTGTGTGGGGTAGAATTTTAATTAAAGACTTAAATGAGGAAATATACAGAATTTACACTGCAGCACCTTTATTCTGATCTGCTAAATTAAAGATCAGATTTATCAATAGTATGTATTTACCCACACAGACTTAATTATGGAGAGTCGTGTTCCAGAACCAAAGAACCTGGGCTATAAATTAAATATGCAAAGGGAAGTTGTGTATTCAAGGAAAAAAAATAAATGGTGCCCTTATGGCCAACCAAAAGCTATGACTATAATTTTAACCAGGCAGC
Source organism: Protobothrops mucrosquamatus (assembly GCF_001527695.2). Taxonomy (NCBI): domain Eukaryota; kingdom Metazoa; phylum Chordata; class Lepidosauria; order Squamata; family Viperidae; genus Protobothrops; species Protobothrops mucrosquamatus. The sequence goes on along the minus strand of NW_015386502.1, from coordinate 633,540 downwards.
TATTGCTTGCCAAACCAGACTTACCGCAGCTTAATAACATTGAGCTGCCTCAGACTGAATCATCTCATATTTGTAATGTAAGTTAATGTAATGATGGAAAGATTTGTGTTATTTGCACTGTCATAAATGATTAGATGTTTGTAACTTTAAGAATCTAATTACTTATTTCTCATATATATAGCAGTGCCACTGTACTCTAGGATAAAATTAATACTTTGCTGATATAATATTACAAACTGTCAGTATTCTTCTCTTAAGCAGTTCTTTCTGTATAGAACAGGATCTGGATCAGTATATTGATATTGTACATATATCAGTGTTAAAAATACACATATTTTTCATTCTGTTAATCGATTTAACATATATTAAATAATAGAATGAATATTTGAGACATTTCTGAATTACAGGCCTGTTATTTAATTTGATTTTACAACAGAAACTTGTATATATTTATCGTGGTTTTATTATCGCCTGTTCACCGCCCTGAGTCCCGTAAGGGAGATAGGGCGGTATATAAATTCAATAAATAAATAAATAAATAAATAAATAATCAGTTTATGGCAGAATCTTACTCTTGATGGCTTTTTCTGTGGCTTTTATTTAGAATTTTATACAGGCATGCCTGGTAGGTAAAGGAAAATCAACATGCAGATTATAAGACCAGTAAACACTGTTTCCTTGTATAAATTTACATGATTATTTTATTTTTAAAAATGAATATTTTTATTTAAAGCAATATAATTATTAGGTTCAAAATTATTATTTAGATGCATAATTTCCACATTATCAGGTAGCATTCAAACACAGAATTTTTTAACAAAAGCAAATGCAAAAACATGCTGATGTGAAAATGCAGGGTGAGTTGCTATATTCATACTATCATCATTGATAGTCCTGTGCTATTTCCACTCAGATCTGTGCCATATTAAATAATTAGCTTTGTTCCCCAGACATTTCTTCAAGTTCTGAATTTTTTACCATTGAGATCATATACATAGAATATAATTACCTATAAGCACCAAAAAACAGAAGGAATCTAGAAGCACCTTTCCAATAATAACAAATAACAAATTTAATAAAAATGATTATTTTATTAAAAGGGTTAAGTTCCATGAACTGTAGCTATAAGCCTATAGTTTACTTCATCGAGGCTGGAATGGTTAAATTAATGTAGGATTTGAAAAGAAAGAAGAAATGTCACACGCAACAACAAACAACAAAATAAATATGTTAATAATGTTAATAATATTAATAATGAAAGAGACCTTACAACAAACAAAATAACATTTCATACATTCTTGGAAGCCTATAAGTTTTCCCAGGTAGGGAAGTCTGGAAGTTGAGTGAATTGGTCAATGTGATTCTATGTTTGCATGGTTTCAGCTAGAAACATCTCAGGAAACATTATGTCATTATGTTGTTATTGTTTTCACAGTGGTTAGAATACAGTATTGCAAGCTAACTCTGGCCACAGCTTGGAGTTTGATTCAGAGGGGCTCAAGGTTGACTCATCCGTCTATTCTTCCAAGGTCGATAAAATGAGGACCGAGATTGTTGGGGGCCATATGCTGACATTGTAAACCGCCCAGAGAATGTTATAAGCCACTATGGGGCGGTGTATAAGTCTAATTACTATTGCCATATACCGTACATCATGAAATCACAGCTGACACTTCTTTAGATAGCCTTCATTCGCATCAATGAAGTGTGCAGAATCATGCAGTATGGCCTTTTGTAATTAAGAAATGTAAATTTGTCAAAATGCAGATTTTCTAATTGCCATTTTGGTATGGCATCCAGTGTACTGATAACTACTGGGACCACCACAGCTGGTTTATGTGATAATCTTTCAACTTTGTTTTTCGGATTTTGATACTTTTAACACTAAAAGAGTGAAGCAAAATACATTAAGTGAATTAAAGGCATTAATTATTCTTCATATTTAGACTTCAGCTCTCCCTCCCCCCCCGTAATCCTTTTCTTTTCAGGTGTATAAATTGTGGGTTTTATGTGATGAAGTCCTGCTGAAGTTCAGCCATGAGAAATATCAGATGAAACAGACCACAAGTTCAGGGTCAGTATATGGAGAAGCTAAACTGAACCCAGAGTGTCAAGAGAATTAGTTATCTGAGTGATTGTTTTTCTCCTTTTTGTTCTTCTGGCATACAGGAGGCTAGGAAACTACAACTGCTTGATTATTTAGCAAAAATGCAAATCACCTAATCCCCTTGGCTCATTTTCTGCACTATATTGCTCTGCTAATGAAGGCAATTTGAATTTGAATCCATTTCTCAAAAGAGGTGAACAATTTCTTGGAGTACTCACTAAAACCTTAATATGGTCTTTCTGTTTCCATAAATCTTGTTCAGAGTTAATGTTTTTTAAAGCGTTCACATTAATTCCCAAACAACATGGGCAATAAAGTTTTGCAAGGAAATACGCCTTAACTTAACTGAAAGAAACTAGGAGTTTTTGAGATAGCACTTCATTATTTCTGCTATTTCTAGGTACCCTTTGTTTACGGCCCTCATTGTAAGTAGCAGTTTAACAGATGAATTATCCAATATCATCAATCTAATTAAAGTACTCAAAGACACATTGTAAACTTCACATCAGCTTGTCACAGAACATACATATTATATTTTCACTTATACACACACACAAACAAACACATATATCAGATTGTATACTGAATCTGGGAATGTAAATATTTTATTTTTACTGAGCTACCACTTATCCAATAGGTGACAATATGATCTACAGTCTCCAAGTACACACACTGTTAAACATTAAATAATAGCTATGAGGTACAGGGACAATTAGTACTAAAACTCTGGTGTGAATCACCTAGGTTTAACTCCATAAAATAACCCTATTTTTTTCCTTTCTCTGGTTCTCAAAAGGTGCCTTGGATTGTTGTCAACAAAGTCTCGAACAGCTATAATAGATTCTTGCAAGTCAATGTTCCTTCCTCCATCCTCACTTCCTTTTTGGATGTAAAAGAATGTGGCTTCAGTCATTCGGAGATGGCCATTATCTTGACTTTTGGCCTCATATGCCTCTGGAAATAATATGTAGATGAACTGCCAGCCCCACTTTATAATTGCTTAGAAGAGTTTTGTTACAATTAGGGGCCTTCCTTCCTTCCTTCCTTCCTTCCTTCCTTCCTTCCTTCTCTTTTTATGACCACTTATTAGTGACAGAAGAATGGCAGTCTGGGAGCTTGGCACTTTAAGTAATCTCCAGTTTACAACTTGACATCAGTGCGTAATCTAGGCAAATTGTATTTTACAGGTATTCTAGTAGCTAGATTTTTATATAGGAGGTGATTGACTCAAGTCAATGAGAGTCAAAGTGTATGAGATTTCTTTGGCAATATTAGCTAACTATCAAGATTATTTTAAAAGTGTGCTTAAACATATGGTATTTTTTTCAGAAATTTAAAAAAAAATATTCCTGTGAAGAGCTAAAAGACAAACTTTAAAAATGTTAGAGATTGACACTTTAATTTGTTCTTGTAATTAAAGAATGTAAAAAAGTCAAATGGGACAGGGAAGCTGGGAAGTGCCAAGAGAGGCATAATATGGCCCATATAATCAGCATGAAAACATTCCTTTGGAGATGCTAGTTAAGAATAACCCTTATATTTTAAGGGAGTTATATGACAGCTTTAAGATTTGTTGCAGTATTTTATTAAAATTAAAGAATCCCACTGAGAAATTTGCCTGGGAAAGAAATTTTATTTGAAAGTTGGTTTGCTATCTGGTTTCCCTGTGTGTTAATATTAAAGAACAAGCTTCTAATTTGCTCAACAAATGGCATATCACTCCTATTACAACATTACTAAATACTGTTATGTTGATTCCTGTTAAGTTTTTGTGATGTAACTTTCAATTTTGAATGAATATGTTATTTGTTCACAGTGCCTTGCAGGAGGCTATTAGAGTATTTCATTGAATAATTTTGATAGACTTAAAATATTTTCACTCTAATAGGAACTAAGTCTTTTTTGTACTATAGTCAGAATTCAAATCACAGGACCAGGTCACTTATTGTCTAGTTCTCTTAAGCTCTTGTACTGCTTGTTCTTTCATTCCTTGTATGTATTTGCAATTTATGCTTTAAACTTTTTTTCCCATTTTTTCTTTTGTCAAATCATTTCTCCCTTTAGAGCTGATTATTCTAATTCACTATTTTAATGTTTATTTTTTACCTTGGTGTATAAATATTTTTAACTATAAAGCAAGTGCTAACAATATTTTTCATGTATTTATAAGTGGCTGCCTACATATTGTTTTATTTTAACATGCTTACAAATGAAGAGGTAAAATTTCAAAATGAGAAAAAAACAACTTTCAGGTAATACTCATTGTTTTGTATCTGTAATATCAGATCAAAAGAAGAAACCTAAAATATAACATATAGGTAGTGTTACGCTCATAATACTTTAAATAAAAATATTAACACTGTAAATTACAGAAGAAGAACAATGACAGCAAAATGTATTATTGATATTTTCTATAAAAATAAAACTATATTCAAAACCACTATACTATATTTAAATCTAGTCCATCAAAATATAACGATCACATGGGTTAACATATGGTTACAATGAATTGTATGAGAGATAGCAATAGCACTTAGGCTTATATATCACTCCATAGTGTTTTACAGGATTCTCTGAGTGGTTTACAAATATCAGCATATTGCCCTCAACAATTGGGATACTCATTTTACTGACCTCAGAAGGATAGAAGGCCAAGTCAACCTTGAGCTGGTCAGAATCGAGCAATGAGTTAGCCTGCAATACTGCATTCTAACCACTGAACAACCACAGCTCCTCTCTAATGGTAGTGGTAGTGATGCTTGTGAAAAGTTCTTGAAACAGTAATTCACTGCAAGCTATAAGCTAGTCAGCAGTGTGATATAGCTGCAAAAAAAGAGAAATGCAGTTTTAAGTTGTACTGCCCAAACATATAATTTCTAAAATACAAGGAGTAAATGTTTTACTTTATTCAGTATTGGTCTGAATCTCCCTTAAGTACCAGGTTGGGGATACCACACTTTGAAGAGAACTCAGAGAAATAGCAAAAAGTAATAGGGGTGATCAAGGGATTGAAAATAAACTCCTTTGGGGGGGGATAAACTGAAGAACTTCAGTATGTTTGACCTTGAGAAAAGATGATAGAGAAGAAATATGAGATCACTCTTCAAATACTTTCAGGGATGTCACCTACTCTTTCTTGTTCCAGACTTTTGACATTGGAATAGTAATTTCAGTGACAGGAAGACAATTTCTGATTGAATGTATGGAGAAACGAAAACCCTTCCTAACTGTAAGGATAGTTTAACAGTGCAACCAATTACCCAGAGAGATGGTGGGCTCTCTTCCATTGTATATAGTCAAGTGGAAGATTGGCAAGCACATATGTGTAATTCTTTAATTTGGTTCCCACAGTTGTTGAATTTGATGTCTTAAATGGCATTTTCCATCTATAGGATTCAGCTTAGCTCTTTCAGCCAGATGCCAGTAGTCTGTTCGTTTTAGACATGGTAACTCTCTGGTTAGTTGTTTTATCTCAATATGAGATAAAAGTATTGCTCCTAGACTCTTTACAAAGTTGTACTTTATCTACTGTAAACCCTTTTCGCTCTGCAAATCACAAAATCTGGGTAATCTAGTTTAATAAAGGATTAAATTACATTGAATGGATCAACATTCATAGAGATGGTGAAGATAACTGGGAAATTACAGATCAGGTCTTTTACAACAGGCAAAACATTGTAAATATCCCTGGAAAAGCCAATATCAATGCATCTTATAGAATTTAGGGCATAAAAGATAATATGCTCTTTCTTCTGGTATTTCACATCTGTAGCTGAAAGAAATGGTTCCTTAAACAGACAATTGTTTCTATGCTAACTTGAATATTTTAAAATGTGTCTGATTGTTTTTAATGTGCAGTTCACGTTTACAGCAGAAACAGATTATACCAAAGTTACTTAATCTGGCTTCCATGGAAGAATTACTTTTTTATTGCCTGGTAGTGACTAATGTATATTTTGATATGCTTAAAACTTAGCATTTTGTTGGTGTTAAGGGCTAGAGTTCCTTTTATCTTCTGTGTTGCATTAGAACATGTGCATTTTGTGAATAAATGTGCAAATACTGTCTATCTAACAGCTTTTTCAGCATTCCTCCTTAAAAATTGTGATCAGTTACAGAAAGATTATTTTATCCTGAATCAGCCTTAGTTATTTCCAAGCATGATAGAAAGGCAGTGATTGTGTTAAAAGTGTTTGAATAAATGCAGGCTGGGCTCAGTCATTTTTCTCCTCTGAAGGGCATATCGGCCACCAAGGGGTTGGGGGGTGGGTGGGGAATCCTCAACCTTTGTTGAATTGCAGAGATCACCTTCTAGTAAATTTCACCTGGCTTCCAATTCATTTAATGCACTGAACCCAAATATTCTTGAAGTCAGACATTTATTTCCTGGGAAGCAAATATCTCAACAGTAAATAAATCATGTGTGGCATTTATAGCAAAAAAGCAAAAAAAACCTTCAAGCCGGAGATGCTTTAAAGCACAAAACTTATTGCATTGGCATTTGATATGGCAGTGATAAAAATAAGCTGGTGATTTTGGAGGGGAGATTACCAAGCAGATTAAACCTTGGTATTTATTAGACCATTGTTCTGCAACCTGTGCATTTTCCAAATATATGGGATTCAGGCTGTAAAATTCCCAACCCATCAAGGCCATTTCCAGGAATTATAGAAATCCAGTCTTCCCTCTCAGGGCATCTGTCTTTTGGAACACCATCCCTGAGACCCAGATGGCCCCAACTCTAATAGCTTTCAGAAAGCTTTGAAGAGCTGACTTTTCCCCCAGGCAGTGGCCAGGATTTAAGGCTCTGGATATCTAAACAGAATGTGAGATCTGTTTCCCATTCTTGTCCTGTCAATATATTGTTTTACTGCTTTGTTTTTTGTCCATGGAAATGAATGATCTAGTAAATGGGAAGTATATGGGGAAAATCCAAATACCAAAATAAATGTGAATGTTAATGATTAGTTTTACTACTTTGAACAAAAAGTATTGCAGTAGTTAAACACTTGAAATACCAAAGGATAGTTTGAATAGATCTTCGTATATGACATCTGGGCAATATTCCCCAATAATCTCTTCTGAAAATACAGGCAAGAGATAATCTGTAGAACTGAAAAGAGAACTCATGCAATAGTGCAGATCAGCTATTATTATTTTTATTTTTTTAATCAAAATGTCAACAATGAACTATGTGTAAATATACTTTATCATCGTCAGTTTGTTTGACTGATAAGGATGCCCAAACTCAGATGAAGTACAAAAATTGCTAGCACAATGTCCAAGTAAATTAAATTGGTTTTTATTTATCCTATGAGGAAAAAAACCCTCTGTTTGAAATATCAATATTTGAAATATTAACTTCAGTCAGTCTTGACTCCTAGCAACTGCCTGGATAATGTCCCTGTAGTTTCTTTAGCAAGAGTTTTGGAAATGGTTTGCCATTGCCTTCTTCCTACAACTGAAAGAGATTATATAGCCAAAGTCAGCCAGCTGGCTTTATCTCTAAAGTAAGACTAGAATTCATAGTCTGCTTTTTATTTTGGTTTGGTGCCTTTAACCACTATACCACTATATCAGTCTGGCTGTCTTATATAGTGTTGAGAATAGGCTTAGTGGCGATACTGTCTATTTTTGTCATATTATGATAAAAAATATCTGAATTACTAGATTATGATATCTTCTGGAAAGCTTAATCATATAAAGCTCTAATAGAAATCAGCATAAAGTGTATTAAAATCAACTTTCTTGAAACAAGTTGTTGTGAATATGCAAACATCTCCTTAGAGAAAGTAGAACTGGCAATAACAATTGTGCACAATTATTCAGATTTTTGACAGCTTTGTTTATATATTGTTTTGAATGTTAAACCTATCCAGTGGAAAGATGGGATTCTGTTCCATTTCTGGAATTCTGGAATCCACATTGGAACTACCTAGCACTAGAGTCTCCTTGGCCAATGCTATAGAAGAAGATTCAGTTTTCTCCCATGATGTTTTTACCAAAGAAGGGTCTTTTCAGCCTTCTTGCATCTTAAAAGAATCCAAGAATTTCCAATTGTTGTTAATTTGAGAAAACTAGGAAACTATAATGAAAAGTCTACCAACTGCTGTGTTACAAGAGCAAATCCTATTTGTAGAATAAATATTCAACCATTTTGTGTCTCTTTGCCTACCCTATGAAATAAACTGCCCAATCTCTTTTTGGTCAGGAGGGTTGGTTTCCCTCTGTCCCTTATTTGGCAATGATCAAGTCTGCTATCCTGTTGCTTTTCTCTGGTTGAATGAAAACTAACACTTATCTGGCATGGACACTAATGAAAATGGATTATTTTTGCCTGGAAAGGTCTAGGAAGCTTGGAATTATTCAGCAGAAATACTATGCTTGAGATCAAGGGTTCCAATATTTCTAAATCTGCAATAGAAATAAGAACTGCATAAATGTAGATCAAAGGAACATATGAAGTAGTAGCGAAATATATAACAATTTACTATTCAAAATATTATGGGTATACATATTGGCCTAGTAAATTTTAATTTTTTATATATTAAATTGATATTTATAGAACTATCAGTGCTTGAACAAGAGCATGAGGTCAGTTGAGGTTCATTATGCCTGTTCTCTGTTTACTTTTCTGCTTTATAAATACATTTATATTTCTATTCCATATTTACAGTAATTGATTTGTTGCAAAGTAGGAAAAAAAATCTCACCAAATCTTTGAAAAATTCTGAATAGCTGTGTAGAAATCACATTTTTGGAATCAGCGTTATTTGAATTTTTTAATACCTGAGCTCCAGTGGTTTTCTTTTTCTTTCTTTTTTTTCACAGCCATAAAATGTTAAAAAGGACACATTTAGAGTTCTCTTTTGTTTAGGAATCTTCAACACATGCTGGAGCGTCACAGAGTAGGATATATAGAGAGAAGCCAGTCCTGAAATTTTGGAAAACCCAGATTGAAATTTACTTAAATTATGCGTTTATGTAAATTGCTTAAATAAGTGGAGATATAAATATTATATACAATATATGTATATATATATATATTTTCTTTTCCTCCAGGAAATGATTTGTTCCTAGTGGCAGTTCATGAACTGGGACATGCCCTTGGATTGGAGCATTCAAACGATCCGACTGCCATTATGGCTCCATTTTACCAGTATATGGAAACTGACAATTTCAAACTACCTAATGATGATTTGCAGGGAATCCAAAAGATATACGGTATGCTCTTTAAAAAATATGCATAATATGAGAAAGGATTATTTCTGCTGTATACAGATATATCTTTGCATACATGGTCAGTGTCATGGAAAGCTGTCAATCAGTCCGTCGACTGACATGCTTATAGCTCCTTGTGTTCTATCTATTCCTGCAGTTTTCATGCCAATTGTTCAGAAACTAGTTGCCATTACTTTAAGACTAGTCTGTTTAGTTCAATCTCACTAGGATTTTTATGATACTTTCTCATTCAAGTAATTAACTAGGTCAAATCCTGTGTCACTTTCTTGGGGGCCAGTCAAGATCAGCTAAGTGCTGCCACCTACTGTGGCTTAATGTTATAGTAGAAGATAAAGTGAATATGCAAAAAAAAAGTTTGTTTATTAAGCTTCAGTGAGTTCTTCATTTCAATAAAACTGATACCGTCTAATTCAAATGATATGGCCTCACTCCTGTGCCTCAGATTGATTGACTTTTGGTCTGTTACTGCAGATCTAATCCTATAAAAGAAGGCTGTGGGAATCCTTTTCCTGCAGCACTGGCCAGAGGGTTTTCAAATTGGGCAGCTTTGGCAAATGCTGTGGAACTGCCCACAGTGACTACTGAAGATGGCCCACTTGCAGGCCCCTTAGCATTATGCCTTAGGTCTTCTAAACCTGATATTTTCAGCAAGTGCTAGAGACAACTCTATAGCATGTGCCAAACTTACAAATCCTGAAAACTTCTCCAAACTGGTCACTGGTGATGTTCCCAGCAAGGCAGTTTTAATATGCACAGCAAACTGCCCAGCTTTGAGGCACTTCAGCCAGCATTGGAGAAGGTTGTGATAAAAACCTTTTCCCACAACTCTGTCCTCAGATGGGCTAAGGCCACTCCATTGCTTTGTTGAAGAATTATACTGAATCATCTCTTCACTTCTGCTAAGTACTGTACATCACAAGGCTTCCACAGAATAGATTACTTTGTTGAAGAGAATGTCAATTGCTTTATACAATCCAAACTTGAAATAAGGAAGAATTTCATTACCGTGGAGCTATTAAAGAGTGGAACAACTTGCCTCTTTTGAGTTGTGGGTGCTCCATTCTAAGAGGCTTTTAAGTTGGATAGCCTTCTATTTGGAATGGCGTGAGAATTTGTGCTTAGAATATTTCTCATTCATTGCTGGCTGAGGAACTCTGGGAATTGAAATCCACACAGCTTAAAGTTGCCAAGGTTGAGAAACACTAGCCTAGATGTTCAATATCCCTTCCAACCTATTATTCTGTGTTTCTCATGGGCTTATTGATTATGTCTATTTCTCCAAAAATCTTCTCATTTTGTGTTGTGCAAATTAAATAGTTTTGCTGTTGTTACTGCTTTCTCTGGCATTATCCTCCCATTCTTTTTGTATTTCTTTAGTCCATTCATTTTGGGAATACAGGAGACAGAATCCCCTCCCTTTATTGGTTCAATATCTATTAATTTGCTACTGAACTTTCTTCATTCCCTCCAGTATTTCCATTTCAACGTTTCTTGTCATCTTGTATCTCATTCTAAACATTGATTTACTAAAATATGTTTGAATTGTTTCTATTCCTTCACTAGATAAACTGATCCCACCTTGTTTAATGGTGGAAATGCCAGATCAGCATTTTTATTGAAAAGCAGTATTTTGTTCTAAGCAATTGCCATTGAACAAGAGCATAAGGACAATTGATGATTCTATTTATCCCATGTAGGGTTTGTGGAGTGTTTCCCATGAACTCATTAGTTGGTTTTCTGGACAGAAAAGTCTAGACAAGCATTTTTCCTTGATACTAAATACCAATTTCTAGCAACTGTAAGCTAAATTTTGAAGATTCTGTGGATCTTGGGAGTTGGACATGACTTTGCTAAACAAATTTTACGTGTGCATATTTTCATTTGAATTCCAAATTTTTAAATTGAATGTTGCTTGCCACAAGATAATTCCTCTAATGTCATAACAATGATAAAATCCAAAGTTGGCTGTCACTTTCTATTTAGATTAGATATTGCTCAAATGAACAAATGTTGCATTTCTCAATAACTATAATTTTATCATGCAAAACTGAAATAACAACAACAACAACAACAACAACAATAACAATAACAACAACAACAACAACAACAACAACAACAACAATAATAATAATAATAATAATAATAATAATAATAATAATAATAATAATAATAATAATAATAATAATAATTGGAAGGAACCTTGGAGGTCTTAGTCCAACCCCCTGCTCAGGCAGGAAACCCTATACTATTTCAGACAAATGATTGTCCAATCCCTTCTTAAAAACTTCCAGTATTGGAGCATTCACAACTTCTGGAGGCAAGTTGTTCCACTGAATAATTGTTCTAACTGCCAGAAAGTTTCTCCTTAGTTCTAGGTTGCTTCTCTCCTTGATTAATTTCCATCCATTGCTTCTTGTCCTGCCTTCAGGTGCTTTGAAGAATAGCTTGACTCCCTCTTCTTTGTGGCAACCCCACAAAGAATGTCTTTAAAAGACATATACATATATCTTGTACACAAGCAGTGAATCTCACAGATGCCATCAAATATTATTGGCTATTCTCTACATCTAGAATATCAGATATTAAGGAAACACAGCCTTTATTTGACATCATGCTATTTTTTTCTGATTTGCATGTGATACGAAGAGAGAGAGGAAAAGGAGCTTTGTTAGATCTGTCAAAGAAACTATTCATCTACCTTTCTGTTTTTATATGGATAGTCAAATGTCACTAAGAAGGCCACATAAGAAGCAAGGAAAAGAATAAAGTTTGACCCTATGAAACTATCTTGTTATTTTCAGATAATCTACCTCTAGCGTATCTTATAAGGAAGCATATTTTTAGCAATTATTCTGACAAAGAGCACCCTAAATCATTTAAACTATTGATAATTATAATCTTAAGATAATATGACAGCAACATTCATGTTTAATTCATTGACTAAAGAATAGAGATGTGCAGCTATTTGAATATGAATCACCTTTTCTAATTTGGATCTGAACAGCTGCATTTTCCTATTAAAGAGAAAATGTTTTATTTATTTTGAATATAACAAAATTGTTGCAAGATACTGCTTGTTTATATGTACATCTTCTGTTCTTACTAGCTCTTCTATTTGATATTTTAATTTGTAGGCCAACCTGAAATCCATTCTAATAAACTAATGCACTTTTAAAAACATTTTTAAAAATTAACTTATAGATATGTTACAACAACATAGATTTGTCCATCACTTTCATTTTTTGTATGGTTTTTTAAAATTCTACTCTAGTACTATTTTTTTAAATTTTTCTGCCCCAGATATATCTTTCTTCACTGAATACAGTAGAGGTCATAAGGATAATTTAGTTTCTCTTAATAGAGTAATATAAAATAGCCATAACTCAGCAATTTATAATCAATCAAAAAAAGTAGAAGACCCAGTTTGTTGTAGTGGTTAAAGCATTAGGCTAGAAATTAGAAACCTGTGAGTTCTGGCTCCACCTTTTGCACAAATCCAACTGGATGGCTTTGGGCCAGTCACTTTCTCTCAGCCCCAGAAGGAGGGAATGGCAAACCATTTCTGAAAACCCTTTCCAAGAAAACTTCAGGGACTTGTCCAGGCAGTCTCTAAAATTTTGACATGATTGAATGGGGGGGGGGGAGTAGAATAAATTTTAACAGGCATAGAGTAACCTGAGAAGAATTATGCAAACTTTATTAGTACTAATTAGTTAAATTTCCATAATCTAGCCTTAAATATAACAATTCAAATGTGTGCATTTCTGGTCTGGTGCATTTTTTTTAACCATAGTACATTAAAACATCTCTCTGTAACAAAGGAATCTGGACAGTTGGTTTGAAAAAGGAAGAAACCTTGGGAAGGCTACATGGCTCAACCTTAATATTTATTTATTTTATTTATTTTCATAATTTATATGCCGCCCTTCTCCCCACGGGACTCAGGGCGGCTCACAGCATATTAAAATAACACAATACAAACAACACACACAACATTTCCCCTATAAAAGCCAATTAAAACCAAATATTTGTAGCTGTGACATTATTAAAATCATTAAAAATTATCCCTATTTAAAATTCACCCTAGGTCAATATGATTATTTAAATTTTAAGCACAGATTAATGCTTAATATATTTTTTCTTAGTTATTTGGTAATTAGTAAGTAAATACCAAAAAAAGAGAACACAGGTAACCTTCAAAATTGTGAGGATTCAAAATAATTTTTAAAATAATTTTCTAGTATCTTTATTTTTGTAACAAAAATTATCTTAAAAAAAGAAATAAAAAAATACAAAAAGTAGTATACAAACTAAGAAGGAAAAGAAAAGAAAATTCTTATACAGCATTTTATACTTACCAATAGCCACTAGTTTACCAATGAATTCACTACTATAATATGAACAGTACAAGAGATCACAGTACTGCAAGAGATCACTCTGCAATTACCATCTTACTGCTCCCTTGTATTTGTGAGACAATAATATAACTTTTCCATTTCTTAATATAATGCTTTTTGCCATCCTCCAAAATAACTGAGTGTTGAGTTCTCTGACCATTTAGCTTGCTAATAAAACATTATGTCATCATGTTCTTATGGTATTTTATAAAATCAGTATTATCTTGGTTCATAAAATCCAATATTATGCAGCTTCTGTATATTAATCTTATGAGAGTTTTCTTTCTCATTTAAAGGTCCACCTGACAGAATCCCACCACCCACAAGACCCTTGCCGACAGTACCTCCTCATCGTTCTGTCCCTCCAGCTGATCCTAGGAAGAATGACAGGGCTAAAGCTCCCCGGCCACCCACAGGGGATAAGCCCTCCTACCCTGGGGTCAAACCCAATATTTGTGATGGAAATTTCAATACTCTAGCCATCCTCCGCCACGAAATGTTTGTTTTCAAGGTAGGTGGTCCTTCTTCTTCTTCTTTTAATTACTAGACCAAGAGAATGCATCTTTGCTTTTTCAAAAACCAGCTCTCATTCAGCCTGATTGTGCTTCTTAGCTTTCTTGCTCTTTTCAAGTTCAAGAAAGACATCTGAATGGCTTACATGTTCAACAGAGAAAAGGCCGGAATGTTCTATTTTGGGGAATGAATTAATGTCAGCAGAAAGTTGCAATGGTTCAAAAATGTAATGGTAAGTAAATACTGAATGTTATGGAGAGATAAAAAAAGGCATAATTCAAGTCATGAATAGAAGCTAATAGGGATGATTTGGTTGGGAATTTAGCCATTTCCACTCTCATTGCTATTATTGTGTTTTCTGTATAAGGACCCTGTAATTTAACTTTATAATTAGATCAGACACTTTATAAAAGATACTTGTCACTGTGTTATGGTTGCCTTGATACATTCTGAGTAAAACCAGTGTTAAAAGAAACGTTTTGCAGGTGTTTGAAAGCTTTTTGTTATTGATATTTTTGGGTTGGTTCAATTTTTGTTTGTTTGAACATGTGTCCATATGGCACTTATCCTGATAACGAGAAAGCCTTTTTATTTTGATTTTAAATAGACTTTAATGTTCAAAGACAACAAATCAAAGCAAATCCATTGACTGGACCACAATAATGATCTGGCACATTTTCTTGAATGGTTTCCAAAATGCAACATGGCCTTAATTTTAAATGAATTTTACGAGATATTTTGGTACAAGTTTTCAAAATTAAATAGAGGATATTAAGTGACATTATATTAACTTCCAAACACATATTCTTATTTCGTATTTTCTTAAACTAGCTGTGATTTTTTTTTAAAAAAATGTGAATATTTAAATAAATGTGCTTCTAGGGTACACATAATCTTTTAACATTGCTTAGAAAATATATTTATAGAAACAACATTTAAGGATTAATAGGATAAGTGTTCTATTGGTTGTCTAGTTTGCTACATAATTTATTTGTATGCTATCCTTACACCTACTTTGGACTAAGCTCTGATGCATAGAATGTAATTGATTCAATATGAGGTGTTCCTGTGACTTCATAATTAAATTACATTTCCTATAGAAAGACAATGTATACAAGGGACTTGCACGTAAATTACATCTAAAATACAGTGAACAGATTGATAAATGGCAGAATTTTATTGACATTCATTGGGACTCTCAGCATGCAAACAAATGATAAGTTGGATCAACTTGTAAGCAACAAATTATACTGACATTTCTTCAATGTAATATATTTCTGTTGGGCTTTGTGATCCTTCCCCATGCCAATACAATCTCAAAAAAAGCCCTCATTCCCCAGAGGCCCTACAAAGGGCCCCAGGGAAGGCATGTCAAACTGCCGGCTCGCGGGCCGGATGGGTCACGCCGAAACCGCACCCACCCCATTGCCGGCAATGGGAAAAAGTCACGATACATCATGCGATGTCATGTGACATCACGAGTTTGACATACCTTCCCTGGGGCAACTACCCACAGTAGCAGGAAGATCTGCCTGAAGATAGAGGGTGCTAAGAATCACCAGGTTAAATCAGGTTGTCTTTGGATTTTGGACATAGGAATAGTCAATATTCAAACAATTTAAAGAATGCTTGACTAGAAGAACTATTGATTGAACTCAACAGTGTGCATTAGGATATCATTGGATTATATGAAACTCGATGAAAAGGTGAAAAATTAGTTGAACTTGAAAGGACTGGGCATTTATTCTAAACTAACGGTGTTAAAGATGGACAATGTGATGGAGTTGGCTTTCTCATCAACCAAAGACTCCGTAGTAAAATTTGAAAGTATATCAGACATAGTAGCCCAATGCATCATTCAACTGAACAAACAATACAAACTTCAAATCATCCAAGCTTACGCACGAACAATAAGCTATAGTGATCATGAGCTCGAAGAGTTTTACCATGATGTGGCCTACCTTCAATACAAAGAAAAATGCTGATATAACATACTAATGGGTGACTTTAATGCCAGAATAGGAAGAACAATACCTGGAGAAAAGGCTACTGGCCCATAAGGAAGTGGTGAACGAGATAGAATCAAGATCATGTGAAGTGTTAATACCACTTTCCAATGCCTTGGTAAGGCCACACTTGGAATACTGCATCCAGTTTTGGTCACCGCGATGTAAAAAAGATGTTGAGACTCTAGAAAGAGTACAGAGAAGAGCAACAAAGATGATTAGGGGACTGGAGGCTAAAGCATATAAGGAACGGNCCTGAAGGCAGGACAAGAAGCAACGGGTGGAAACTAAGCAAGGAGAGAAGCAACCTAGAACTAAGGAGAAACTTCCTGACAAGTTAGAACAATTAACCAGTGGAACAACCTGCCTCCAGAAGCGGTGAATGCTCCAACACTGGAGGTTTTTAAGAAGAGACTGGACAGCCATTTGTCCGAAATGGTATAGGGTTTCCTGAGCAGGGGGTTGGACTAGATGACCTCCAAGGTCCCTTCCAACTTTACTATTATTATTATAATAGAGGTGACCGACTAGATTTTGCTGATCTTCCACCTTTAAGCTTTGTGTGTGTTGTCTTATCAGATAACTCAGTCTAAACTACCATTTTAAGTTTGGTGATGCCAGGAAATAAATTAATACAGGGAATTGTGGGAAATTAGAACTGATCAATAGAGGAGTGGACTCATGAGCACCAATAAAATTGCCCAGTTGATTCTGCCAATGTAGAACTTCAGACTTTTCAGATAAGAAATATAAATTGGTCATGAGAGACTTGCAACTTTAACACAGAAATACCTGAATCTGGTCCAATAAAAATTGTCCAGGAGACCAAGCAACTTGGCATTTAATAAATTGAAATAACTGAACATTGTTTAACAATATTACTTAGTAGAATGTATAACTTTCCCTAGTAACAACACAAGCAGCTTCTAGGTAATTGATTCATGGTTACTTTATTTCATTTCATAGAAGAGTGTCTTTTATGTATTTTTCTTCAGATAGAATTACCAGCTTTTGAATAAAGCCTTTGTAATATTATGATTTTATTTTTAATACCCTATGGCCATCCATCTTTGTGAATGAAATGAAAGGTTAAGAATATCATTTTCTAACTTGACATTAAGTAGGATATTAAAATTCTCAGCCATTTGTTATGCATTGATCTCATAAACAATAGAATATGCTCTAATTTGTTTTACACTGTAAAATTATTTACTACATCACTAAAATAAATCTTATTTCCAACCTAAAATTGTGGTTTTAGTTGGAGAGATCAACCATAATTTTTCAGTTGATACAGACAGTAATCGTTCATCTAATCTTAGAAAAACTCTATGCATATCTACTTAAAAGTAAACCACACTGAATTTTGGTGGAAATTATTTCTAGGGAACTGAGACAAAAATGACAGATTGCATTGCGTGTAGTGAAATATAGGCTTGTTTTCTGATGCTTTATTTATAATGCTATCCCTCTTCAGAAACAAAAGCATTCAAAAATAATATGCAGTAAATAAAATAATATGCAGTAAATAAAATTATTTTTACAACTTTTTCAGATAGTTTTTCAGATAGTTTAAAATGGTATGTACAGCATTTTGGACTCAGAAGCAAAAAGAGATTTCAGAGCATGCAAAGATGTGAACATACCACTTTCCTATAACTCCTTAAAACAGTCATGTCTTTCACTGCTATCATATGATCTCAGCAGTAAACGTGTTTGATTTTAGGTAGTATTTTTCAAACTTGGTAACTTTAAGATGTGTGGACTTTAACTCCCAGATTTTACCAGCCAGCATGTTAGAGATTGAATTCTGGGATGAAGAGGTAAAGAAAGTATTGCTGCAAACAGATGAACTAATTTGATGTTAATTAATATAGATGATTTTTACCAGCTCTTTAGTAACTTCACTGAAATGGAATGTGATATCAAATCTCTGTTGAAAAATGGAAAGTGCTTGACATTGGAGAAGTAGGAGTGTCAACAGCATTTTATTGTAACATCTAACATACATTTTAAAAACTTTTTCTCATAATTTCTGGAAGATTGTTAATATATTAATCCAGTAGGATAGGATTCTGTTGATCAAAGTTGGCCAGGTCAGGAAACAGACAACACAGGGGTTATAGGACTATTGGCTTTTGAAAGAATTTTGTAAGCTGAAGGAGTGTCCTGTTCTCACCTGTTATATCAAACAGAATCAAAACAGGTTCATTTTGGTTTTTCATCCTTTCTGCTTTCATTAGATTAAGTTGTTATTTATTTTAGCTTACCTGCTCTTTTATTCCTTTATCAGTTATCTCCTTGCTCCAGATTAGTGTTTCTTTGAAAGATCATATGTACAACAGTGTTCTGGCTGGACTATTTTAGGTGTGAAAGTCCACATCTCTTAAAGTTGTTAAGGTTGGGATAGACTGTAGGTGACTTCTGTTATATGATCTTTCAGTAGTACCCTGAAACATATCTGCAAGTACAAGGAGGATTCTAATAGTGAAGGTTAGAAAGTAGAAAAGGAGATCAAAGCTATACTAGAAAGCACATATTTCATGTAAAACAAGAAGTAAACAATGCAGGAATATGCATTAGTATAGCACAATAATTGAAATATGATAGCTTGTATGTAGAATAGTATTTGTACAAATTTCTTAGCCCAAAATGTAGGAGATACGGTGGAGGCTATATTTATTGTATATGAAATGAAGAACTGTTTTTTTTATTTATTTCCTCAGTTTGGGACACTCTCCAGTTTTTATGTTATTTAGGAGAATCTGTTTTCCTTGTATTGCTAGTAGGAAACCAGGAAAATCCATGCTTGATCTTGTCCCTTCCTCCACGTATTGGAGTCTGGTTTATATAGGCTCCTTATGCAGTTTAGAGCATAAAGCATAAAGGGTAGTGTCAAAGAGTAGAAAACAAACAAACCAAATTTGTGTGTGTGTGTGTTTGAACAGTTAGTTTTGATCCACCTGGGGTGGTGGTGGAGGGGAGTGAACCTCTTATTTTAATCCTAGGTAAAGACTCTGATTTCAAGCAAGATCCAAGTAATTATAATTTTATTACATTTTCCCATTTCCCAACAACATTTTAAAAATGTAAAAGTAATCATAATGCTGCTTTATTTACTCTATTTTCAATAATATTGGAAAAGAAATACGTTGCTGAAGATAACTGTGTGGGAACTTAAACTTGAAGAATATGCAGTAGTGACAAAATTAACATCGTATAGTCACAACAGAAGTTTTAATCTATTTCGATAGATCTACATGGGGTTGCCCTTGAAAAGATCACCAGGAAACTTTATCTTGTCCAGAATGCAGCAGCATATATGGCAATGGGGGGGCAGGGGGGGGGCTAGCTTTGTCCCTGTAACATCTCTGTTGCATAAGATGCACAAATTCAAGTTCCTTTCTGAGTGCAATTCAAGGTGCTGGTTATCATCTTTAAAGCCCTTGATGGCACAGGGCCAGCTTATCTGCAGGACCATTTTTCCATAAGAACATCTACCTGTCCTACCAGGTCAGATAGGATGGGGACACACCTTGGTTGGTATAAGACACTGTATTACTTGATGCCAGGTTTTTCTTGATTTTGTTTTTGATCTGTTTAGTTTTACAGCTTTATTATGTTTTTATGATGCTTTTACTTTTGACTGGGAGTCACCCAGAGGTGGTTATAAGTTGGGTGGCTATATAAATGTTTTAAATAAATAACCAAACTTAAGCAAAAATGCATACTATATATTATACAGCAAGGCAAATGATTAAGAAGAAAAAAAGAAGAGATTGAGAAGAGGCAACAAACTGATGAGAAAATGGAAAGCAATGTCTGGACAAGTGCATCAACTACGGGCAAGCAAATGAGAACACAAGCAAATGGACCACAGCCATTTTGGCTTGATTCCTTCCTGGAGCTCAGCTTAATAGCAACATTAAGCTTGAACAAAGCTTGAATCTTAGTAGCTTATCAGCAAACTGAGTTAACCCTGTGCAGCCAGTGTAAGAGGATATGCTGGAGAATTAGTATGCTACAATAAAGTTGCCTAATGGATAAATATCAGTCATCCTCAAAATAACTCTTCATTCAAGTTCTAACAGTATATATCCATATCTATTGAAGATCAAAGATTAGCTAACATTTTATTTGTGATAGCTCTACATTCCAAAGATATACGGATCAAATGCAAATCTCACAACACAAATCTGTTCCACAAACTGATTAAAATTATCCCTTTGGCAGGAGTACCAAGAAAGCATAATTGACAGAAATAATTACAAAAAATCTCAGCAAGGAATAATTTTAAATTACACTGAGACATCTCTCCATTTTTTTTATCACAAACAAGTGTTATCTTGTAGTATTAACAATACATACCAAAGGGAATAATTGCAAGAACACTTCAAGCACAAGGCTTAATTAAAATTTCTTTTTGTTACAAAATGATAGCTTTTCAACTAATTTAGGTAGACATTTTGAGAAACATTTGCAAGTGCTTCTGGAAACACTGTAATTTGTGTAAATAGCAATAATATTTAAGAAATTGTTGTTTTGCTTTCTTAGTGAGTATATTAGACATAACAAATTACTTATTAGAAAAATTGTAGCATATCTAAAAGGTGACCAAAGTAGACCTACAGTTCAGGAAAAGTCACCCATTCCAACTCATTATTCCAAGGAATTTTTTCATTGTCACTATCTGTAGAGTAGCTATTAGCAGGAATCTTTGCTTGTTGTTCTTGTAATATGAGATCCAAACTGCATATGCTAGCTCTGATGTAGAATGCACAGATTCTGTAATTCCAGTTCATTCTTGCACATGGTATAAGGAACAGGTCATTCCTGGTCAGCCCCTCAATTACAAAATGTCTTGGACTAGTCATGGGTTATTGCAGGATGATTCAAAAGTTGTTTGTGTGCCTATAACATTTGTTCCCTTCTTGTCAAGTGGCTTGACTCAGCCACAAGGGGAATCACAGTCTTTAGGTTTGAGACAAATATTCTCTTCAAAATATTCTAGATAAAACTGTGGGTTCATACTTGACACTGGATTGGGGAGAAGACTCTGAGGAAGTACTGTTTTAGAGAAAATCTTTACATTGTAGATATTTTTTTTTTATTTTGTTTTGCTGCTTTTAATATTAGTGATGGTAACAGAGCTTCCTTTGTGAGTGGCATTGCTGCATAGTCTTTCTGGGGAAATTGTGTTGGTTGCTGCCAGCTGGCACTTCCTCCACCACCAATATCTTGAAGTAATACTGTAGACTGGGTTAGAAAATGACATGATGACAAAATGACAAAACATCAGGATGGCCCTGACCTTGCTGGTCTTTTATAAGTCCTAAAGACCTAGTTTTATGCCCAAACCTAGAGTCCTGAGTGTGTGTAGGGATCCATTTCTTGTTGTGCTAGTGATTATAGGCTATGATAGTTATCAGCTACTCTGTATTTTAATGTATGTATTGTTGTAATTATTTTTATTTTATTGTAATTTTGTTTGCCACAGAATCACTTGTTTAGATGGGCAGGTCTATAAATTGAATTAAGGAATTGTCAGCTACTGATTTCAAGGTGATAACAAAAACCACTACCAGATTGAATGCCAGTAGTCTAAGCCACCATGTGGAAGACAACTGCCAGAGGAATTGTAATCATGCCATTGGTAACATAGTTTTTTAATACTGAATTTAGCCCTGCAATGAAGATTATTGATAGTCTGATGGAAACACCCCACAACAAAATGAAGACACGTTTTGGAAGCCTTCCTTCCCTTTTCTTTACTGTTTTAGAGTTTAAACTATTTCTTTTGGCACCAGAAAATTAGAAGAAAATGCACATCACATTGAATGAATAAAAAAGAACATAATAATAATCTCTTAATATAGTTAAATATTAGACAGGTATGACCATTTGATCATCAGCCAGCAAGACTATAATTCTGGGAATTGTAAACCAGCTTGGACTGTTTTATACCTACCAGCCTTCCCAGATAGACCAGATAAGATACCTGGCCAAATGAGCTAATTCTACTTTATTGTAAATCTACATTAGCAAAATCTTGCAAGCAGGGAAGTACAAAATTTCCACCATCTCCTTCATAGCCTGAGAACATAGGAGATGGATGTCCCTTCTTAGCACCTTTCTCTACTCATTAAACCGTGCAAACTATGACTTCTCTCATCTGTCTGTTCCCAAGGCAGCATTTCTTACACCATCTACCAAGGTCATTCCCACATGTTATTACAACACTTTTCAAAATCTCTGTATGAACCACATATACTATCAGATTCGTCCCCTCTTTTCCTTCCCAGGTGAATTTCAAAAGGCAGATGTCAGTCCTGAAGGTCAGTCAGTCCAGACTAAGAAATGTTGTGTCCCGAGGAGTTAATTTTTCTGTATCCAGAATGAGTACCTTGAAGCCCTGGGCTGACTTTTCATGCTTGATTTCAACATTCCTCTGCAACTAATCAGTTTGGAGTCCTTGTAATAAATATATCTGTGCCTTTCCTAACAATTTGCTGCTTGGGAGAAAGGAAAGCTTCAAACTGTATCTATTTGTTCCAGTCCTTTCAATCATTAACACTTCCCCCTGAATGTTTAGCCCTCAGATAATGTGGCCTTCAAAGAAAAGAAGAAACATTGCCAGGCTAAATCTTGCTCATTTTTATGTCTGGGTGTTTCCATTCTCTTATGGTTTCCCCAGCCCTCAAATTAAATTAAAACAAAAGTTTTGGCTGCTTAATACAGTAGAACTAATTCTGTTTCATTTGCTTCTGCTTTACTATAAAATTTTAGAAGGTGGTTTTTTTTTTGGGTGTGATGAAATATCCTCTTTTTGTGGGCTTGGATGAAGGCAAGCAAATTACACAATGGCCTTTGGCCACCATTATTCTTTTTTTACCTTTGCTTGTTTTGTTGCATTTGGAAATATTGAAGCTTCAGATAGTTTTTCAGATAGTGTCTTTATATGGAGTTGCCTCCAATCCCCTAGGAACATTTATCTATTCAAGCTTAATTTACATATGAATAATATATATGGACATGTATACATTTGTGAAATGGTAATTGTAGGAGGTTTCAGCAGCAAAGATATTATCCATACTTTTAATGAATTATATCGAGTCATATCTAGATCTCTTTAAAAAGGCAAGCAAACAAAACATATTAGAACACCTAAATAGAGCTTCTATACAATTTATCCCTAATTAGAGTTGGTTGTATGGGATACGACATAGAAATTAAAGATAGAAACGATTTTTATTGGCTAATTTAGAAATGTCATAATGTGAATTAATGCAAGCTAGCTATATTTCTGTACATTCTTGAAAAGAAGAATTGAACATGTGAGGATTTATTTCTGAATAGGCTTGGTTAACATCCAAGTTCATTAGAACTCCATCAGAAATCCCCATTGAATACAGTGGAACTTCTGTCAAATAAAAATCAGTAGACCTTAAAAATTCAGACCTTTTTAAAGCATGAAAAATACTTTGCATTGATCAGCTGATACACAAGGATGCATTTCCTGGAGTCTATAGGAATTTGATTCCAATAAGATGTCAACAGTAAATTAAATTCATAATACTGTGTCATTTATAATGATCTCTCAGGTTTTTTGTCCAAGATATATATTTGTCCAGTTTTATTATACGTAAAAAACAATTTAATCTACAGAATTGGCAAATGCTTACAATTCAGCATTGCAAAATTAATATGAAATTTGGCATTATTTTTGTAAATCAGTGTATTTTAAAACACACTTGCTACATTTTCACTTTATAAAAATGTAGATATGGGCTAAATCTAAAATCAGAGTAGACCAGTAAAACATAAATAAATTGGACTCTTTTGGATTTTATTTATTTCAGTATTATATTATTTTACTTTTACTTTTATGTACCTATTTTAATGGTATTTCCTGAGTATTTATGTACATATGTATTTGTGCATATGTTTTTATGTAATATTGGCAGAAATATGGGGAATAACATAGCACTTAGTAACCAGCAAAAACATTAAACTTCTACTAGATTTCCAATTATTTTGTCATCTCCCATCCCAAGTGATTGTGTTTAGATTACACATCATTTATAATTTATGCTTAGTTGTAAATGTTTGATCAGGACAGCTATTCTCTCCCTTCACCCTGTCCCACTCCACCTCATTTTCCTCAGCATATTTTTTCCAATGACATTGGCTCATTTAAAACTTATTTGTCCAAAATTACTGGTTCATTTAAGGCATATCTTATCATTTGCTCCTGTTCCCTTCACTCTACCAACTAGCGAAATTAGTAGAAAATATCACTGTGTGATATTTTATGTTTGTTTGCTCTGGTTAGTTAGGGTGAAAGTGCACATGCGCAATATTATATAATTTTTAAAAGCCAGCAAATGGAAAATCTGCGAATGAGCATGTTCATAAACCCTAACTACATTTGTTGTATTTTATATGTCACCCAGTGAGATTTAAGACAAAAAAACAGATTTAAATTGCTACATGAGAAAAGGGCAGATGTACTGAATATTCAGGGAGAATAAAGTATATTTGTAAATATATAAAATGATAACTTTATAGAATAAATTATACTAGCCAGGATTAAAAGTTTGATTTCCCCCCATATTTTAAGTTAACCATTGCACAAGTGAACAAATATGTTAAGTTATGCACACAGTGAGATATAAAAATACTCCAAATTCCAAAGCATGCTAATTTTAAGACATTCTGTCACAGATATCCAGCTTAGTGTCATCTAAATATTTCATATCCCATAACCACTTCCCTTTGGTCTTGTTGATTGGGGTTAATGAGAACTGAAGACCAAAACTTTAATAGTATACCAAATCCTTTTCAAGAACTCATTCTGTGTTTATCTTGTTAGCTAAGATAACTGTTCTTGACTGTTCAGTATTTACAACCTGAACCACTCAATATGTCTGTTGTGTGAATCAAAACATCTAAAATACTGTACCTGTTTACCTATAGACATACTTTAAAAGAAAACTTATACACACTGTTCTTTCTCACCTCTCAACTTGAATCAAGAGGTTGAATCGTGGTATGATAAATTTATTCCAGTTGTCTTTGATTACTCTGGGCAGGTAGCTAAGGAATATCAAATCGATAATACAGTCTGTAAATCTCTCTTTGCTGTCCAGTTTCTAAACATGATGAGAAAGCTTGGAGCAACTTTAAAAATTTAAGGTTCAAGCAGTCTTTGGGAATTAATAGCAGGGGCATTCTCCAGCTTTGGAATTGAGCCATCATGCAAAGGCAAAAGCAAAAACTGGAAATTGTCAGAAGACCTTATAGAATCTATGGATCATAAATGTTGCACATTTGCAAATGTTATTAAGTTAGTAGATTGAATATATAGAACAAATATTAGTGCATGACAAGAATATTCAGTTAAAGGGAAAATATGGACATGGACTGCAACCAATATATTGCAAAGGCTTCCACATTAATCTAGTGTGAATTTAGGTCAGCAGAAGTATAAGCTTAATTATTTGAACATGTATTCACTGAGCTTAATGGTAAATAAATAAATTTATAGACCAATAGGCTTCATCCCAATGGTGGGCAGCCTGCAACATAATATAATTAAAAATGCAGCAATACATAAATCATATAGAACAAACATCTGGAAAAAGAATGCCAATACTACATCCCACAAGGTTTCCACCAACTATTCTAATCCAAAGTCTGGGTGAAGATCCAGGTTTCAAGGGCTCATTTAAATAGAGTCATGATGCAAGGCTACTATGATGACGGGGGGAGGGGCATCATTTCAGAGACCAGGCAGTGCAACAGAGAAGGCCCACTTCCTAGATCTTATCAAGTGACTCTGTCTAATTAACAGGGCTGTGAAAGCCTGAAAACTAATCATATAAGAAATTATGGATGACCGATGGTCCTTCAACTAACTCGGTCTTATGCCATAAAGAGTTTTATAGATGACAACAAGCACTTTGATTTCTAATTCCCAGTGAATCTAAGTGACTCTAAATCTGAATGAAACCAAGTGACTTTATCCTCCAATGCCCAAATATTCCCATAGAAGCTGTAAAGATGATCATGGGGGCACCACTAGCAAGCCAAAATATGATCAATGAGAGATCTGAACATGGCAAAGAACTGATGGTAATATCCTCCATTTTTTAATGCTTAAGTGAAAAGCCCTTTCCTAATCTCATTTTTCCAGATGTGTCAGGGCAACAAGATTTTAAGCCAGCTTAGTCACCTAGGAATTCTAGCAATAAGACCCAACACAACACATTTGGATAACCTTAATGCTGAAGAGGAGGCAAGGTGGCCTAGCTGTTAAAGACGCTAAGTTCATCAGCTAGAAAGCTGACAGCCCAGGTGCGACACCTGAGTGCCATATGACAGGGTGAGTTCCCATTACTTGCCCCAGCAATTGCCCACCTAGCAATTTGAAAGCATGCAAATGTGAGTAGACAAACAGGTACCACTTTGGTAGACAGGTAACGGCATTCCACGTGCCTCAGTGTATAGTCAGGCTGGCCACATGACCATGGAAGCGATGCTGCTTTCCTCAGCTAAGAGATGGAGATGAGCACCATAGAGGTGGACTTGACTGATAGGGGAAACCTTTACCTTTAATGCTGATGATGATAAACATAGCAAAAGTTTTAAGACAGAAACTTGCTTATTTGTTTATTTATTTATCTACATTACATAGGGAAGTCCTTTTTAAAACCAAAGATTCCCAAAGAATGTAGAATATATATTCTGTGTGTATGAGAAAAGAGTTGCCAAGAGTATAAAACAACGGCATAAATCTGATGCAATATCCAGATATACATGTAAGGGCTAATTTCAAAAATCAGCTGAATCTATAGTTGCAAATCCTTACCAGCAAGGATTCTGAGTGTGAGCAGAGTTAGTTACCTTTTCTAAAAAATATTGAAAAAGCAAGCGAAGGGGTAAATGTACAAATGATTTCAGACTGTATTGTGAACAAATTTGGATTTCTTTGAAGACTGGCTGTTTTTATGGGGAAAATTTTATTTTTATTTATTTATATCCTGCATTTATTGTTTTTATAAATAACTCAAGATAGTGAAATATCCAACACACATCCTCTTCCTTTTCCCCCCACAACAATAACCCTGTGAGGTAAGTTGGGCTGAGAAAGAGTGACTGGCCCAAAGTCATCCTGTGGCTTTTATGAATTGACTGTTTAAATTCATGAATTAAATAATTCATGGGAACAGATAACTGATTTGTGCTAATCAGTAACTGCCTTTAAATAAAATTTTAGCTGGCTGTCATCTCTGCTGGCTTTTACAATTCAGTGAGGTCTTCTTAGATATTTGTTTCTTTGCGAGAGAATTTAATTTTGCCTTTTTGCATTTTCGTATCCTAGAAGTTAGGCAATTAATCCAGAAAATTGCTTTACTGTCCTTCTTTAAGTACTTCCATATGTCTTGCAACACAGAATAACTAAAGTAGCTAGCAAACCAAAGAAATTTTAGAAACTATGTTTGAGACAAGTGCTATATTAGGAACAGTAAACACTTGAGATTTGGCCAGCTCAATGAATCCTCTTGCTAGGTTTTTGTTCACATATTGCTGCAGCTCATCCATTTCGAGAGGGGGCAATGGCATACATTCTTGTCTTTGGGAATTTAGCACCCGGTAATAGTTCTATGGCGCAGTCATTGGGTCGATGGGGTGGCAGGACATCACACTCTTTTTTGCTAAGTACTTCCACTAGATCCCGGTACTCGCTGGGGATGAGTGGCTCGCCTGGCTGGGGTATGGTAGCTATCTCTGCTAGCTCGGTCGATGGCCTAGACCCTCCAGTAACGTTGGCTGAATTAAGAGGGGGTTTGGGCCCTATGGCAATCTCACAGTCCTCATCCCCTTTTCCCACCAAATGAAAGGTTTCCATTTATCTGATCAGTCTAGACCTAAAATCACCACCTAAGTCATCTTCGGAGCCACCATGAAATGGATGAACTTCCAATGATCACCTATTTCTAAGCGTATAGGCTCCGTCAGTTGTGTGACTAAAGTTCCTCCCATTAAGGGGTCATCTGCTTGTTCAAATTTCATGGGCTTGGAAGGCAATCTTGCCTGTATACCCAATTTAATGGCAAGTGGCAGGCTGATAACGCACCAGGAACATCCTGAATCCACTAGCACTCTTAAATCCACTTGTACACCCATCTTGGGGACTATGAGTTTGGCAACAAGAGACAAAGGTGGAATGGGTTGACTCACCATCGGGTCATTCTCCTCTTTGTCATCGCTATCATAGGAGGGTAGAGCGGTAGCATGTCCAGCTTGGGCCTCAGTGGTCTCCTGAGTGGGTGACATGACTTGGGCAACAGGTTCTTGCGTGATCCAGTTTGACTTCTCTTTCATTGGCTGCTGGGCTGGTTTCTTCCACACTGATGGCCCCGATCTGCTCTGCTGTTGGGGATATGGGACCGGGCAGCTTGCCGCTCGGTGTCCCTGTTGCCCACATTTGAAACACTTGATTGGTGTACCGGCAGTGGCTTGGGGTATTCCATGGCTGCAATGGCTGGAGTTTTTCGGGGAGGCGGCCACCTGGTCTGTTCTGGTTTTGGCCCAGCTTCCTGCGGTGGTGGCTTCTTATAATGAGCAAGCTCGACATCCAACCTTACTGCTGCCTGATACCACTCCTGCAATAGAACACTGGGTCTAGAAAAAGCATTTCCATAGTAAACTGATGAATGGGCTTCAAGGAGTACTTAGTTCTGTTTATCCCATACCCTCACAGGCGCACCTACAGACCCTTTACTTAACTGGATATAATGCTTAGATCGTACAGGATCTCAGTTATTGTATGGCAGGCTCAACATAATTGTTTATAGAAACACAACAAACTTAAATTTATTGTTATGAATTAGATTTTATTTTTGTAAGGTTGTAACTTTTATTTGAAAAGAATTAAAGAATTAATCTTTAACCATCACATGAAAGTAATTGCGGAGCATGCTGTATTTAAATTTAAATACATTAACAGATGCAAGAGATACTGATTAATTGACCAAATTCAGTGGTGGGATTCAACCAGTTCTCACCAGTTCAGCAGAACCGGTAGATAATTTTTTGTTGCCCAGATCCAGAATGGACTTCCGGAAGTGGCATCCACACAGAGAACCGGTTGTTCATATATTTGAATCCCACCACTGACCGAATTATACAGTAAATGCCTTTCTAGTCTGTAGTTACCTTACTGACTTGTAGTGTACTACATCTAGGATAGTAAAGGATGTCCTAAGAACATCCATCACAAAGAACTATTTTTATTACTGCAATATATAATAGATATTTGTGATTTAAAAATTACATCAAAATTCACCATAAGGAATTCATATCTCAACATGATGAAGACAATTTCATTTTTTACAAGTGTGTGAAGTTACTACAGCTACTAGTATTGTTCTCTTTATTGGTCTTCCTTTCTGGTACCACTCACTGCTGGGCACATCAACCTCACTCTCATCTTCTTCCAGGAAATACAAAGGATGTTCAGCATGAGGAATAACTCCAATATTACATTCACAATATTAACCAATCAATTCAAGGATACATTTCCATTCATTCATTCATTCATTCATTCATTCATTCATTCATTCGCTTGCTTGCTTGCTTGCTTGTTCAATTTCTATGGCCACCCATCTCACTCAATGACTCTAGGCAGGCTACATTTGTTTATGTTCTGCAGCACAGACCAATTGTTTGCATTTTTACATTTTTCCAAGTAATGAGAAAGGCAGAGAATATATAACTATTTATAATAAAAAATATAGCCCAAAGATTACTATTCATCTACAAGATTTCAAAAAATTGAAACAAATATATGGAAAATAATTTACAATATTGTGACAACTTTATCTAGTAGCTGATATATGGATCACTGTATGTTAATATGTTCACTTTATTTTGATCAATACCCATACAGGGATCATTTATACATGCAACAGATGGTAAAACTGTTAAAAAAGGAGAAAGATGGTGTTATCAAGTATAGACTGTACAAGCAATTTCTAAATTTACAGGGACAAAACTATGTGAAAGTGTTGGTATGCATATTTTTAAATAAAGCCAATTCATCAGGTATTGTAAATAAAACTGCTTTATTAACAAAGTAAGGAATTAGCAGTTAAATATTACTTTTTATCATTTGATCTATCTAGAAGCACAGTTCAGTGAAAATGAATTTCAAAGTGATCTGTATCATTTATCAAATGTGTTTGTAATTTTTCATTTCACTTTTACTTACTCTGAAATTTCTTTCTGAGTTGGAAGTTTATTGTATGCATAGATATTGTCAGAGTTTCTACTTTTCCACTGAACGTGTTATTTATTATTAAAAAAATCAAGGATATAGTTTTTCTAAAAGTATTTAAATCTAGGTTTAGCTGGGGCTCAGATGGAAATGTAGTTTTCTACATCACCAAACCAGGGCTAAGATAAATAACAATGTAGATTCATCCATTTTTTCCTATAAAAAGATACGTCTTTCCCAATGATTTGTTACAACTGTGATACAACATTAATTTGGAAAAGGGGACTACCACTTACTTCCTAAAAACTTGTGATCAGATTACAAAGGTACAATAAAACATCCATAAAAACATTAAAGAACAACACACAAAAACCCCACAACATTAAAGAGAACAATTAAAGGGATGGATAAATAAGTATGGTCATATAGGTTAGCAAAAAGATACAAAGAGGCAGCTTGCTTCAACTTCAGAATGAATTACTCAGTGTATGTCTATTTGCTCCGATCATAATTAATGCAAATTACAGTTGGCCCATAATTCAAGTTTGCAAGAAGTTTATAGCCATTCATTATCAGAGGTGTGTGTTCACCCTGATTAAGTGTGAAATCATGGACAAGAAGGGAATAAATTAGGAAAATGGGAAGAGACATAGAAAACAGCCTCCCAATCTATCCTGGATAGGAAATATTGTTCCAGTTTGTACTGGACCTTTATTAATTTTAAAGTTTATAGGCCAAGGCTAATCAGAGAAACATTCAAATTTTGTCCAAAGGTAATGCTAATGAAATTTTGTTTCTCTCTAACTATTGTGATCACAGATGCCTCCAAATATCATCAGAGGTGCATTTGCTTATTTCTAGGATCAGTGGTTTTGGCGAGTCAGAAATAACAGGGTGATGGATGGATACCCCATGCAGATTACCTACTTCTGGAGGGGGCTGCCTGCAAGCATTGATGCAGTTTATGAAAACAGTGATGGAAACTTCGTTTTCTTTAAAGGTAAGAAGTATAAAATAATGCTCTCATAAAAATTCTGCTAAGATACAATAAAGCTGCTGCATCTTATCATCATTCTAAATGGGAAAAAAGGCAGGCTATACATATTTTTTTTTATTTAGCGAAAATATTATTAATTGAATACATAAACATTCCCAATAAGTACTTGTTTAGATCAAAATAAAGCATCTCTCTTTGAATGATAGCCAAAGCTGCTTCAGGTTAAAAGTCTGAAATTGTCTTATACATTGTTCATAGCAACAAAAAATAACTTAGGAGCTGAAACAGACTGAAGCAATGGCCCAAAGGAAGTAAGTTAAAGCTAGGTAAGTAATCAAGATCTGTTGATTAAACCAAGGAAATCCAATCCAAACCAAGCCAAGGTTACAGGGAGAATATCTGGCTGCACAAGAGTGGCAAATAAGAGTTGCGTGTCCCCAGAGATGCAGCAAAGAGATGGGAGGTATAAACCAAAATGCCAAAATTAAGGTGCTTAATTTTGTTTTAAAAATTTCTAATCCTTAGGTACTTACTCCATCTTGTACTTATATTTTCAATCTGAGATCGATATACTACTAAAGCTCTCGTTGCCATGACCTTTAACTGGGTTAAAATACTACTATTTTCTATTTCAAATTTCAATAAACATTTATATATTTCAGCAGTTACAGCAGTTCATCAGTTGTATTTCAAACTCTTACATGGTTTGAAGCCATAAATTATTTTGTCTATCACGAATGAAGGCAAATATACGTGTCCCAGGTTAATGTTGCAGGTTCCAATATGAGTCAGCCACCAGGCCCAGAATTCTCTTCCTCCAAGCTTTTGGACTTGTGCTGGAGCCCATCCTCTGGAAAATTATCTCTCTCCAAAATGAGTTTTGTCCATACTGTTATGCTGTGTAATAACCCAGGGAGTCTTAAAAATAAAACACAAAGATAAGTATTGCAAGGTTTTAGTAATATCACTGCATGATTTCATGAGAAAACTGAAATCTCTTAAGAATGCAGCATTTTCAGTGAGATGTTTTCATTCACAAGATGTCTCACAATTATGGCATTCTGGTTCAAAATTAAATATAAGATTGCTGAAATCCATGACATTTGATGAATTTATGAAATATTGCTCATTTAAAAAAATTAAATAAAATGTTGGGGAGATAATAGCTAGGTGGAATATAAAAATAAATAATTTGACCACCTTGGAAGTTTTTTTAGACACAACTTCCCATGTATGCACTGTGTGTTCGAATGCATGAGAGGGAAAAAAATAAGCTCTCTTATCCTAATACAATATTCCTAATTTAAATTGCATTGCCTTTTATTTATTAAAAAAAGGTATTTCACTGTGCTAGTATCATATACTATTCTGTTGTATTATTTTTTGGACTTTAAATTATTCTTATTCATTATTTCTAAGACATACGGGATATCTATTTGGTGAACTGTAAATAAGTAAAATTTAGTTTTATATATTCCTGGTAAAATAATGCACAGCAGCGGGAGTCAACATTTCAAATCAGAACAGTGAAATCTTGCAAGTTAGGAAAGTTCAGAAGATTTCTTATTCCTAAGATTTCACATGTTCTGATATATTGACATTTTGTAAGATCCTAGACATTAACAAGTTTTTTTAAGTGGTTTTACTGCAACTACAGTTGTCATAAGGATACATTTCCAATTTCTATTATAATCCTTAGACTTACTTGATTTATGAAATTTGTACCCTACCTACTGAGCAGTGATAATAATGGCAATTTTTAAATTGGACTGTTTAAATGTGTTTTATATCATGTATCTGATTTCAGAAATTAGTTAGTTCAGTTTGCAGTAGCTAACTTTCACCCATGATTATATTTTACAATATCCAATATTATTTTAGTGGACAAAATTATGACACCTTACAACCACATGATGAACTTTTCTCCTTCCATCTGAAAGAACCCAACAAATATCAGTTATTGTTCCAAAGTTTGGAAGATCAAAGTTTCATATAGGTGAGAAGCAGGAATCATGTGCCACCCCATCACCATGCTGTTTCATCTGCCATCTCCAGAATTAGTTGTTTTGAGCATTAGTTATTTGTCTTGCTTTTCATGTAATCTGTGTTACTCAGTGATTTATCTGCCATTACTAATTCAGGTGGGAAATGAAGTATTAACAATGTTCCTGTTCTCATGCAAATTTCCTTCGTAATTAAAAATTTCATAAAGACCAAAAATATGGCATGTGCAATGCAGGGTTTTGTATTTCTCTCCCCACCCTCAGTTTTTCACCAGGCATCAGCTGTTGCCTAAAATTAAAACTTTAAATATGCATCTAATTTGAGTTTAATGTGAAAATTATACATTCTACTGAATAAATACTAGTTTATCATTACAACCTGTTCACTGGGATTGAAAATCCATGTAGAATATAATTACTTATAAAGTGTTTGTTAAATAAGGTGCATTTATAGCAACACAATAAGGGATTAGATGAAAACTCTCAACATTGTTATAATGAGTGGCTCATTGTAGCTTAAACGTTGGTTAAGACGGCATGCTGGGTGGTACTGGAATCTCTTGAAAATTGTACTGCTCTGGCTACCTTTGAATTTCTCCTCACTCCCTAACTTCAAGCCTTCTAACCCCAAGAATGTCTTCAAATAGTGAAAAGTGCAGTTTTGAGAAACTTCTTTTTATTCTATTTGCTCCCCATCTTTCATTTATAGAATATTTTGTGTTTGGGGCCCAGAGCATGACTCTTGCTATTCCAGTCATATTTTTTTCTACATTTCATACTTCCCTAATTATTATTTTTTCTATAACTGCATCTACTTACTCTACCACTTCCTTACCTGGATGTTTGTTACCTTGTGCCCTATTCTTACCTGTTTCAAATAAAAGAAATTTAGAAATTCATGGGGCAAGGGGGAAGCACAACTCCAAGAGAAAAGCAGCAAGATGCTGTTAGCAAAAGTTGGTGGGAAGACAAGAGAGATCTCAAATGCTCTTCCAGTCTCTAAGTTTGGAATTTTCAGGAAGAATTTTCAAAATTACAAATTGGCAGCGAGGTATAACATTAATTCCAATGTTCATTTATTCTACGGCTTCAAGTGGACTATATACCCCTCTTTGGGGACACCATTTCTGGGGGACCACATTTTTGATATAATATAGTTTAAATTAATAAATAGTTAACATGGTAAGGTACTTTTTTCCAGGGCTTTTTTTGTCATAGAACACACCGGAACAGAGTTGTGGCACCTTTTTTCGATGGATTTTCCAGAGTTGCGTTCTTTTCCTATTGTTTCCCTTCCTATCCTTGTTTACTTTTGAAAATGCCCCGTGGCAGTATGGTGTGAGCCCACCCAAGCAGGGTCTCCTCCGGTGCTGTCTGCCTCCTCTAGGAAGAGCCATGAGGCGCTGGAGCACCACAGCCAGAGTGTGGCTTGATTGGCTGGGTCAGACCATGTGGTGTGGAAGCCGATGGTGGCAGTGGGAGACACATAAACATGGAGGCCATCTTTCACAAGATGGTGAGTGAGATTTTTGCCTTCCCTTACAGAAGGTGGGGTGTGAGGTTAAAAAGAGGTGAAGTGAGAGGAAAGAAATATCAGGCTTGCCTCATACGCCAGTTGCGCCCCTTTCTGGATCGGGACGCCCTACGTACAGTCACTCAAGCCCTCGTTTCCCGCCTGGACTATTGCAACGCTCTCTACATGGGGCTCCCCTTGAGGTGCACCTGGAGGCTCCAGCTAGTTCAGAATGCGGCCGCGCGGGGGATTTTGGGGGCCTCTAGATACTCCCATGTAACACCTCTCCTGCGCGAGCTGCACTGGCTGCCGGTGGCCTTCCGGGTGCGCTTCAAGGNGCCTTGAAAACCCATCTATTCCATGCGGCCGGCCTGGCGTAGTTTTGATTGGGCTTTGCTAGGGGTTTTATATGGGGTATTTTAGAGCAGGCTTTTTATTCAATATTTATTGTGATTTTTATTATTGCCTGTTCACCGCCCTGAGTCCCGTAAGGGAGATAGGGCGGTATATAAATTTAAATAATAAATAATAAATAAAATAAAGGTGGCTGGTGTGGAAGCTTGCCCGACAGCAAAACTTTGCAGTTTCAGTTCCTTGGATAATTCAAAGGCTGGGATATCTACAAAAATCTCTTTTTAATCTTTTATACTTTATATTCAAACTGCAGAGGGGAAGAATAAGAATAAAGCCAATGTCTTATGATTTGGAGGTATTATTATTATTAATAATATATATTAATTATGTATTCATCAAATGTAAAGGTAGACCTATAATATGAGATTTAATCAGATCTATTTATTAAATTGGGTTTAACTTAAAGATAAATTAAAAGTAATCTGTTCACTGACAAAGCTTCAACTTTAATTTGTTTCAAGTCAATATCCATATTAAACTCCAAATGTAAATTTTTCCACCTTGTTTAAAAACTTCTTAAAAATAATTCAATCTTTTAGAAGCAACCAAATTTTGTTTTATTGGGCCAATTTCATTTCACATAGAAAGCTGACATTTCCATTCATTAAACTAAATGGGTATGCCAGGGGTAAATGTCCCAAAAGATTAATAAAATGCATTCTTGTAATTTAAAGCCATACAGTGCATGGTAACATTAATAGCATTAACTTACTGTACCTTGAACAAAATCCTAATCTTTTAGATACACTAAAAATTGAAGGGTGTTTTTTTTAACTACAAAGGTAAGCCTTTTAGGGTAGGCAAGGCAGGTTGTATGATGTGTGTGAGTTCAGGCACCTTTTTTTTTTTTTTTTTTTACAAAAAAAGCACTGCTTTTTTCCCAGTTAATTATTGGGGGGGGGGGGGTGTCACAGAAGTACATGAGACTCAGAAGGGTGCCAGGAACACAAAATGCTGAGAACATCTCTTCAAGAAAAACAGATGAAAAGCTAAAAATGTACCACATTTAATTACTGCTTCAGTGTGTTTAAGTCTAATTTATTTCATTTAGTGATTACCGCCTCTATACAATAAATGTTATGAAACTTGAAACCTTTTTATAACAGTGCTGACTGTAACATCTTACTCAGAGACTTATCGTTTCTATTTGGTTTTTGTACTAGGGGTTCTTCTAAGTTGCTGTCTTGATTTGATCATCCCTTTTTTTCCCTGCACTATCAATTATTTTATCTCTAACTACTTAAAACAGGGGTGTCAACCTGCTGGCCTGCGGGCCGGACATGTCATCTGGAAGCCACGCCCACCCCATTGCCAGCAATGACAAAACTGTCCCGATACGTTGCGTGACTTCACGTGACGTTGCAAGTTTGACATGTCTGACTTAAAATTATAAAGGAATGTTTTACATTTCTTTTTTTTTTAAATAAAGTTTGATTCCATTAATATCTTGGAAGATTGATGTGCCTCAGAGCAGTTAAGGAGGTAACCCAAAGATGCCTTTTCCAAAAGGCAACTGGACTTTCTTGTTTTTTTCTTTGAAAATATTTAGCTTCCAAGAAACCTCTTCAGTTCTAACAGACAGGTCTGGAATGGAAGTATAAACAGTATAAATCCTTCCATCCCCAACCAGTCAGTTAGAACTGAAGAAGCTTCTTGGATAGAATAGACACAAGGAGGAGTTGAATTCATTAACCACATTCCTCAGTACTACAGAAATAGGAGATAGTGCTATACAAATTATTTTATTTTTTCCCTTTCTCTTTTCTTTTAAGTTGCCAGAAAACCAATATAAATTATGTGCTAGGATGCTCCCTAGAAAATAGGTGGTACAATGAAAACTGTCAAGATTCATACCAAGGCAAGAGGCAAAATTGATGGGTAACTCAAGAGGATTTCTAGAAAAGAAGGGTCCAGACTGTTACCTTTTATGTTGTGGACTTAGCCTTGTTACCATAGAGCTGTATCAAGATTCTGAGTCCAAAACAAGTGTGTTTGGAGAGTTTTAATCAGAAGAAAAAAGAAACAAGCTGACCCCTGTTTTGAGTTTGTTCTGACAGAATACCCTTAGCTCAGAATATCCCAATTATTTTGTTCCAAGCTGAAAACAAAACACATTTACTATTTGATATATTCCTCTCATTCATGCCATGTATAATTGGTTTGGCTTGGCTGTCTCTGGGGAGCACTTGGATAATTTTCAAGGCAATTTAGCAATAGATGTGATCTTCCATTTTCAGACATTTAAGAAAATCAGGATGCTTTCAGCTCCAGATGTTTAGTTTTTGTGGAAATGCCTTTGCTATTTTGAGGACCTATTCCAGCCTTTGTTCAAAAAGATGTCATACATGCATAGGTAATAAAGAGTTTCTTTTTTTTTTCATTTTTGGGAGAATGGCCAGATATCTGATCAAGTACTTTTTTCTATGTATACAGTATATCTGTACTACATATATTAATATTTGTAGTAGTATAAATGAATGTATCCTTTCTAGTTTATAGAGATGTATCCTAATCTAATAGTGCCATAAGTAAGTAATGCCATTTTATAAGTATTAAATCATATCCTTTTATTTTCAAAAAAACATTGTATGGTTAAAAAATTGCTCTCCATTTTAATACAATTTTTGTATTATTAGTAACACTGAGGTTTATTTATACTTACTTGTTAATGATTTTCATTTATCCTTTGAACTCCATGGAGCCATTGTATTTTTTAATAAATCTTTTCTGTAGAGACTTTTTAAAGAATATATGAAGGCAGGTGTTATGTCCTGGGCCTGCTAAATCACTCAGCAGGCTCAGGAATGCTGCAGAGAGTCCCGGGCAGACCACGTGGTAGCCCGGGACCAGACTGGTTGTCTCCAGCCTTGCGCGCATGCGCAAGATGGGAAACCAGCCTCTGCAATGATTGGTTGATGCTGTCCTTGCAAGGACACTATAAAAGGCCTGCGTGCCATTTTTGGTTCTGTTCTGTTGCTGACTTACAATAAAGAAGACTTGCTTTTTGTTACTCGCTTCGTCTCAATGCCTTTGACTTGCGAACAGAACATTGGCAATGAAGGTTTTGCTGCAAGCAAAAACAACAGAAGATAAGACTCACCACCAGGAGTCCTGAAGCGGAGAAGTTCAGCATCCGGAGAAGCAACTCATCTGCCAGTACGAAAACGCTGGAGGTGAGCTTGGCAAAGGGGACCCCTTCTCAGAAGCTTGCAGCGAAGGCATTGACGAAGTTTCCAGGCTGTTACGATGTCAAAGATAGGCCAGTTGTCGGATTTTGATACTCACCCGGAACGCTGGAACTCTTATGTGGCCCGAGTGGAGAACTACTTTTGGGTGAACCAGATTAGAGAGGATGGCCTCAAAGTGGCTACCTTGCTGTGTGTTTGTGGACAAGAGACATTTGATATAGTGGAGAATCTGGTTGCCCCAGCACTTTTGGAGTCAGTGTCCTATGCTGATTTGAAGAAGATGCTGCGAGAACACTTCAAACCTAAACTTTCAGTGATTGCTTGGCGACACGCGTTCGAGCAGAGGGACCAGAGGCCTGGTGAGTCTGCTGCGGACTTTATTGCTGCCTTAAGACAAGCCACTAGACCATGTGAGTTCAAGGACCTGGAAGAGAGTCTCCGGGATCGTTTAGTTTGTGGCTTGAGAAGTCGTGAGCCGCAGCAGAAGATCTTTGCCAAATAAGTTGTCTCATTCCAAGATGCCTTGAGAAAATTGCAGCTGAAGAAGCAGCGGGCGGCGCTGTGAAGGCCTTGCAGCTCGCCATAAATCCTCCAACCACAGTTTCCGTCCATCAAAAGGTCGCTCGAGAAGATTCAGAACAGGATCCTAAAGAGGAGGTGGATAGACTGCACCAGACAGAGGAGAAGAAGTTTCAAGAGTGCAAAGACAAAGCCCCAGCATCCCCTCGATGTTTTGGGTGTGGAGGATGCCACAAGCGCTCTGACTGCAGATTCTGCTCCGCCATTTGCCGGGCATGTGGCAGGCAAAGCCACATTGCCTCCATCTGTTTGGGTCGCCAGAAGGTCCGGTCTCAGGAAGAATTGCTTCAGAAAGGTACCAGGGTCCCCAGCCCACACAGGGTGGGTTTCTGCGCATCGCACAGGAGCATTTTCAGGACAGGAATTCATAGGCCACTTAAGAAAAAGCTTCACATTGATGTGAAGTTGCAAAGGGTTCCCTTGTCGATGGAGTTGGACACAGGGTCCGCTCTATCAATCCTTTATTTTGACACCTTTAAAAGGATTTGCAGCAGAAGTGGCCTACGAGTCAAACTCAGGCCATTGAATTTAACTCTCACTGACTTCCAGAATTCCAGAGTCAGCATGAAGGGGGAGGCCATGCTCAAGGTGCAGTGTAGGACTTTTGAAGGCCTGCTAGATGTGGTGGTAATTGGGCGTGATCGCATGAGTCTCATTGGACTCGATTGGTTCGAGGCCCTTGAGTTTCAAGTGACTGGACTGCAAAGTCTGCAAACGTCAGGCCTTGCAGAAGTCTGCAAGGAGTTTGCTGATGTGTTCAGTTCAGAGCTTGGATCGTACAAGGGGCCTCCTATTGCCTTACGTTTAGACCCAGCTATCACACCCATCCGGATCAAATCTAGAAGGGTGCCTTTTGCCCTGTCTTGCTTCATTTCCGCTAAGTGGGGCTGAAGCTGAAGCAAGATAAATGTAAAATTGGAGTCACTTCCACCGAATTTCTGGGGTTTCGTATTGATGC
Organism: Protobothrops mucrosquamatus; assembly: GCF_001527695.2. Classification (NCBI taxonomy): domain Eukaryota; kingdom Metazoa; phylum Chordata; class Lepidosauria; order Squamata; family Viperidae; genus Protobothrops; species Protobothrops mucrosquamatus. The sequence goes on along the minus strand of NW_015386502.1, from coordinate 593,342 downwards.
TGAAGGCATCCATCCTGCTGAATCCAAGCTCCAAGCAATTCAACAGGCCCCAAGCCCCCAGTCGAAGGGTGAATTTCAAGCCTTCCTGGGGCTATTAAATTTCTATCATTCTTTCCTTACCCACAAGGCTGCAGTGGCTGAGCTGTTAAACCGGCTCCTGTACAAACAGGCTCCATGGCAGTGGACAAAGGTCCATGAAAGGAACTTTAGAGGTCAAGGCCTCGCTCTCTTCAAATGCGGTTTTAGCACATTTCAATGAGCAATTGCCTGTGTGCATCGCATGTGATGCCTCTCCTTATGGGGTTGGGCCTGTGCTTAGTCATCTGAAGGCTGATGGGACACAAGTCTGTGTGACCTACTATTCAAGGACTCTGTCATCTGCAGAGCGTAATTATGCACAGATTGACAGAGAAGCCTTGGCCATTGTGGCTGCCATAAAGAAATTTCATGATTTCTTATATGGCCGCCATTTTACAGTCTCCACAGACCATAAGCCTCTGCTGGGTTTGTTTACAACAAACAAACAAAAACCCCACATAATATCTCCTAGAATGCTGAGATGGTCAATTTTCCTGTCAGTATATGATTACACCCTGGTTCACAAACCAGGCAAAGATCTGTCAGTATATGATTACACCCTGGTTCACAAACCAGGCAAAATCTGCTGAGGCCATGCAGATGCCTCAGCAGATTACCTATAAAAAAGTTAGAGGCAGATCCTGCTCCTGTTCTTCACATTCTCTCCATTCAGGAATTGCCTGAATCTCTCTTCAATGCTAGGGACGTGGCTGCAGAAACTGCCACTGATCACACACTCACATGCGTGCTGACATGGGTGTTGTCAGGATGGCCTGACACGTGTCCAGGTGCAGAATTCCAAAGCTTCTGGCAAAGGAAGCATGAGCTTTCCACTTTCAAGGGTTGCCTTTTATGGGGTAGCAGGGTAGTCATCCCAGCCTCATTGAGGACTAGAGTCTTGCTCTCTCTGCATAAGGGACATCTGGGTATAGTCTGGATGAAGGCCCTTGCGCGTAGCCATCTCTGATGGCCTGGGCTCGATAAAGAGATCGAGACCCAGGTTCATGGATGCCAAGAGTGCCAACAGTCAAGGCCTGAAATGCCTCAGGCCCCTGTTCATAGGTGGGAGGAAACACAAGCCCCTTGGTCGAGGGTTCATATCGACTACAGTGGGCCCTTTCAGGGACAATTATTCCTTCTCATGGACAGCCATTCCAAGTGGCTAGAGGTTGTGCCTGTTTCCTCCACTACTACTACTAGGACCATCCAGGTGCTCAGAGGGATCTTTGCCTCCCATGGACTTCCCGATGTCCTGGTCTCAGACAACGGCCCCCAATTCACTTCTTTTGAGTTTCAGGCTTTTCTACAGGCCAACTTGATCCGGCACGCTACTTCAGCACCGTTTCATCCCGCTTCCAACGGCCAGGCTGAGAGGATGGTGCGTACTACCAAAGATGCTCTCAAGCAAATCACTTATGGCAGCTGGCATCACAGGTTAGCTGACTTTCTTCTTTGCCAACGCACCACACCTTGCACAGCCACTGGGAAGAGCCTAGCAGAACTCCGCTGGGGTCGCCGCCTCATCACAAAACTGGACAGGTTGCACCCAGACTGGGTGGCTTCAAAGGTGTCACAGCCGCGGGCACCTAGGAGACTACAGGTGGGCGATCCGGTCTGGGCAAGGAACTATGGACCTGGACATCTCTGGGTCACAGCAGTAGTATGCAAGGTCTCTGGGCTGCTGTCATACAAAGTGGCCTTGGATGATAGTCATGTGATCTGACATCACATTGACCAACTGCGCTGGAGGCTTCCCAGCAACACTTCTGCTCCTGGCTCTGCTCTCGGGGGGAAGGAGGACCACAATTACAATCATGGACCACAGTCTCTCTGCCCAAGCGGACCTTCACAAGCTTCAGCTATTGCTCCAGAAGGGGGGTTTGCCATGGAGGCGGCTCCTGACTCTGGCACCTTTGGCACAGACACTGGGTCAATGGGACATTGTTGTCAATCAGCTACTCAGGCCACTCCAGCTGCTGGTCTTGGGCTCAAGGGACAGTGCTCCCAAGAGGGGTCCATTGTGGACTTGGGGAATTCCACCCCACCACTGGACTTGGGGAATTCCACCCCCCCAAGGAGCTCTGGTTTGGGTTCAGAGGATCCAGCCAGTCAGCAGCTGGGTGGGTCACCTGGGTCTTTGGGGCATCAAAGTCCTGGTCTGCCTAGTCTGGCAGGCGAGCTGGCAGGCCAGGCACACGCACCGGTTCCAAGAAGGTCACAGAGGGCCAATGGTCCACCCAAACATCTAAAGGACTATGTGAGGTTCCTGTCAAGCAAGTGGGTGGCTTAATAGTTTTTTAGAACTCAGCTTACGCTCTACAGAAGGGTGTTATATTTCACTGTAGTAATATTGTGTATTCTTGTACATGTTAAATGTCTGAATGGGTCTGCCTGTGTACAGGCATAATGTGTTTAGTAATAACAACATGCTAATTGAACACATGTATATGTTTGCTGCTGTAAACAGTAAGGGTTACTTATTTTTTTATCCAGGGGGGAGGGGTGTTATGTCCTGAGCCTGCTGAATCACTCAGCAGGCTCAGGAATGCTGCAGAGAGTCCCGGGCAGACCATGTGGTTGCCCGGGACCAGACTGGCTGTCTCCAGCCTTGCGTGCATGCGCAAGGTGGGAAACCAGCCTCTGCAATGATTGGTTGATGCTGTCCTTGTAAGGATACTATAAAAGGCCTGCGCGCCATTTTTGGTTCTGTTCTGTTGCTGACTTACAATAAAGAAGACTTGCTTTTTGTTACTCGCTCGTCTCAATGCCTTTGACTCGCGAACAGAACAGCAGGAATGATCTATATATACAAATTCTTTAAGTGAAGATATAGGTATATAGGTATTCACGAGCAAATGTCATTTCCCTTTATTTGTACTAGCAAAATTACCAGGTACTAATGTGAAATTAGTTTAGGACATGTGTAATATATATGTGTATATGGATATGTATACAGTGATATAATGGGTTTAATTAAAGTTAAATATCATGCAGCATTATTTGCGAGATTGTGTTGTAACTCAGAAAAAATTACTTTGTAACCTTAGCTTGATACAATGGTGCTTATCTTTTAGACCTAATTTCAAATTAGAAATGTAATAGAAATTTATCACATTTTTTCGAAGAAAATTATTTAATTAATTAGAGTGGATCTTTTCCAGAATGAAGAGTTCATTAATATTTACCTCAAAATATTCACTGATTGATAAGCTGCATCCAAAATTACATGCATTTGAGAAAGTTGTTGGAAAAAATATTCATGTTTTAGAAAATGTTATAGAAAAAAATTCATACAAAAGGGTATAGCAGAGGCTATATACTGTTATAAAGCCACAAGATTACAAAGTCATAAAAAGGGAGTTTTTAAAGAGTTTTTTTAAGTAATAAAAAATTTGATAGAGCAGGTAAAATTCTTGAATACATGCTAGATTTGTACTATGCTATATCCCATCTTAAAATATATTGCCTTTCTATAAAATGAAAGGTTTATTTAATTTCAAAATTTAAAAAGCTTTTGGTTGTGTGTGTGTGTGTGTGTATGTGTATGTGGGTCTAAGTATATATATACTTAGACCCACATACTTATATGTGTATAAAACATTTTATGTACCTTACATTTCCACTGATATTTCAGTACCAAAATCAACAAAATTGACAGCACACTTGAAAGTATATGTCTCTTAGTAAAGTCTTTTTTAAACTTTTATATGACGTAGTCTTCTACCTTATGGGCATATTGCCCAAATATTCTGCAAATAGGTAGTATAATAGGAATAATTTATTAAAAGGAGTGACATTCTTTTATTTGATTCAAGTCTGCTTTTTCTGCTGAATAGGAATAAGAAATGCTATAGAAGTATGTAACTGCTTTTAAAACATTAGAGATACAGATTGTGAAGTTCGTTCTAGTGAGACACAGAATTTAAACAGTGTGAAAAGTGAACTGTCAAAGACATCTGCCATGTTAAAACTTGTACCAAGCTAAATACAGCAAAATAAAAATTGTAGCAAAATTCACACCCCAGCTGCCATGACTCTCAACACTGTTGATCCCATTGCTGGCAGATATATTTCGTAAGATAAAATTTACAGACAGGACATGGATAAAAATCAAATAATGCCTAATTATAAAATAGGAGAAGATGATGCAATAGTATGAAATGAACCATGCCAATGTTTACGATATAATAAAAATAACAACACAGCTAGGTATTTTTTTCCTCTTATTATACATCTTGAATAGTAAATTTGGTCAGGAATAATTTGTTATTTGCTTGTAATTTTAGTGTTCACCTAAAATTATACTGATACTTAATTTATGCATTTTACTACCTATTGTCACTTAACTCTATCAGATCAGCTACATAGATTCTAATTATTTTTTGTGCTTTTTAACAGATTTACACTGTATAGGAAATAGTTTTGACTTTTTTGTGCAAAATGCATGTATCTCTATATGAGTAGATATAATAATGCAAGTTGAAAGCTAAGATGCATAACAATTGTATACTGTGCATATTCATCTTGCTTCACAAAAGAGAGAATCATACAGAATTTAAGATATGTCTCGTATAGAACTCAGCAGAAATGTTGTTTAACAGCCTCCATAAAGGAACATAATGGTTGAACTAGGCCCAGTTTCATTTTTTAACTTCAGTTCAGTTTTGGTCTGTTTCTTGTCTTAAAATCCTATTAACATTATGTTCTAAATATTAAAGCTTTTGTTCAGTTTCCTTACTTAAACTCATCCAAAATTCTCTATTCATGAGCTCATCCTTCAACTGAAATGTCAACTTTGACTTCTTGAGCCTAAGAAACAAAAAGTAAACTTTTTTTTTTAAAGAAAAGCTTCAGTCCAGTTTGGGTTTCTTGTATATAGTCTGCACCACAGATAAAGTTGACAGCTGAGGCAAAATAAACCCTTTATCTAGTGCATGCATAATTATCTCAGTGTGAGCCCAGGAGAAAACTTGCAAATAAATAATTACTGTTGACATTGCCCACCAGTTTCAAAGTAAGATATATCCAGTTACCGTTTAGAGTTTAATTTTTTTAAACAGCAAAAGAAAAGACATGACACGATTATATAATTCTGTTACTCTATAATGCTTCTATAATGGATGGTTAACAAGACTGTTCTATTTCCATTATTTTACACAGGTTAGGATGAGTTGTATAATGTATGCATCAATAAATAAAACAGCCATATTCCTGAAATCCAGCAGCAACCTAGAGATTAATACAGAGGGAAAGGGGCTGATTAAGGAGTAGTTGGTTTAAGCCCAAGCACTAGAGATGAATATAGCAACATGAACACCCACAGCATGGATTTTCCAGAGATAATGACATTCATATCCAAATCAAAGGTTTAAAGGACTTTGAGTTTCACAAAGCCATTTTTCCAGCCATTTGTCTATTTAATTTAATTTAATTTAATTTCAAGGCCACCAAACTCTTCAGTGTTTTTCAACAACATACTGTATATCAAACGTTCTGTTTTATACTGTATGAACTTGTGGGGTTTTTTTTGTATTTCTTAAATAATGTAGGAAAAGAATGTATGCATGCTAAGAACATTAGACAACAGTGAGTTGAAATCAAGGTCAGTGTATCCATCTAGTCATTGTAAACTCATGTCAGATCTTGGGTAGAAAAGATCCTGTCTGCTAAATGTCTACAGAGATTCCGAGTCATCTAGGCCATGGTTGTCCTAAAGGTGCTTTTCAAAAGGTAACTGGAGTTTGTTTTTCCTTAAAGATGTTTTGATTCTCATACAAGAAGCTTCTTCAATTCAAGTTCAGAACTGAAGAAGCTTCTTGGATGAGAAGTGAAATGTCTTCAAGGAAAAACAAAACCCCGTTGCCTTTTGAAAAAGCACCTTGAGACATCCTATCTGTTAATTAAGTTCTGGCTGAACAGGAGAGATCCACCACCAATCCCATTTTATTTACATATGGGGTTGCACAACCCACAGATAAGGCTGGGTTTTTCTGAGCATTCCTAAGCTTATATTGCCAACAAATGTAACAAAAGTTACATTTTAGGGCAGCGGTTCTCAACCTATGGGTCGCGACCCCATTTGGGGTTGATCGACCATTTCACGGGGGTCGCCAAGCAAGGCTGTCCGTCATTTTTTTGTCCATTTTTTCCCCTTTTCCGGCGGGTGCCTTACCTCCCTTGGGCTGGGCCAGCTGGTGGTCGGCCTGCTCCGTCTCTGCCGCTTGCCAGCTACGCCTCGGCCGGCGCAGGGGGCGGAACCACGCATGCGCGGTGCTCCCGGGCAGGGAAAGTCCTCGACTTACGACCAGTTGGGTAGTCCTCGACTTACGACTGGTTTAGTCCTCGACTTACGACCGGTTTAGTCCTCAACTTACGACCAGTTTAGTCCTCGACTTACGACCGGTTGGGGGTCGCGGCATTAAAAAGGTTGAGAACCACAGTTTTAGGGGCATGATTTCAGTTAGGAGGAAGTGGAAGTAGTTTGCCTTCCAAACTCTTCCAAAGTTTTAAAAAAGACTGGAAAAAATCAACATTTTTAAGGACTTTACTGCAGGTCTTAAAATGTGTTCATTCCAATCCTTAAACCCACCTAGAAAAGACAGCAAGAAGGAAACTGAATAACCATTAGCTGCTGTCAGTATACAGTTTAGGAAAATTGCTAACCAAAAGCTGAAGTATCCATTTTACTGGGAAATGGAGCTAATTATTTAATATGAAATGAATTTACATTATCAATCCTCAAGAAAATATGGCTTGGACTTTCATTGGGACTTTTAATAGTTAACTTCACCAAGTTTTATCTTTAAGTATACCTCTAGGAAACTGTGCAACAACAGAACTAGAAAATCTTTGATCTGCAGCAGATATTTTCTAAAACTTTTCCTCCCCCACCCCAAATGTGATTATGCTTTATTGAAATAATATTTTTGGAACATGAGTATATTTCTAAGGTCCTAGATATCCAAAGAAAAGGTTTCTGAATATAGCCTGCTTTTTTGCACAAGGTGAATTGTCCCTCCTTTCCCTTCCTTCTTTTGTGCAGCAAAAGAAAACTATATTGTGATTTAATATACAACCAAATGATGTTTACCTCTGCTGTAATGGATGCTATTGTGCCCTTCCTTTCTTCTTACCTTTAATCCTATTCTACAAAGACATGCAAATAAAGCAAGTATTCCAAATACAAAGTTTATCATCTGCAAAAAACAGGTGTAACAAAACTTTTATTTTAGAGAGAGAGTTTTGAGAGAAGGTCCTTGAGGACTATATTGTTTTCTTGAATAAAAATATACATTTGTAAAAAAAAAATACCAGCAATAGGCTTGAAGTGAATTATAAAGAAATTGATAAAAGATTTACTCTAACACTGAGCATGCAAAGGAATAAAGCTTCACCCATTTCCTAATTAAATGTGTTATTAAAAGAGATTCTATAAATCAGAAAGAGAAGAAATCAGGCTTTTTTCTCCCTTTCCTTTCCTCCTTGCATTCTCCTTTTTTATCTTTTATTTAAGCCTACTGTGGAAAATCTATAAAATAGAAATATTTTTTCAAGTTTTTCTGTCACAATGGTTCTAGCACAGATCTGATCCTTAGTCTATAGGGAGAAACAAAAATTCATTTCAAACTATTGATAGAAAACAGTGCCTAAGGCTGCCTATATAACTTGCTAACAGAAGAAAGAGTATTTGGAGTCCCATTTTTCTACTTGTCAGTTTCTAAAGCAACAGGTATGGGCAATATATCCTAGGGGACATAATTGGAGCATGTCTGAACTATAAAGTGACAATTTGCTTCTGATTGGCTGCAACATCATCAGAGATTTGGGCTTCTAAAGATGGACATGTTTTGAAAAAGTTCATTTCGTGGAATCTTGCAGGATATTGCAGTTTCAAAATAGACAGCCAGCTGAAACTATGATCCACCCAGGCAGTTGCAGCCCCATACTCATATAACCTGGAGTCTATGCCCGCTATATGTATTGTGGCATGGACCTAGTCCTCATCCTATTTATGTCATTATAAGAATGCAACACATTGGGCTCTGGTGAAAAGCACCTTTTAGCTTCTTAAACAGAATTTCTTTTCAAAGACTAATATAGTGTTTTGTTTTGTTTTTCTTGCACAGGTAACAAGTTCTGGATCTTTAAGGACACCACCCTCCAGCCAGGGTATCCTCATGATTTAATATCATTAGGAAGTGGGATTCCTCCTCATGGTATTGATTCAGCAATTTGGTGGGAGGATGTTGGGAAAACCTACTTCTTCAAAGGAGACAGGTTAGTGTGTTCATTCTGGAAACAATCATACTATTCACATGGCTTGTTGTTCTCCTTCATTATTAGTGTTAATATGTATTCAAAAATGTGGAATATTTATTTAGTTGGACTTGCATGATTTTATTAAAAGCATAGCAATCCAATTTTTAGAAATGGAGCCTTTACTCCAGAGTGTACAATTGTGTGGATGGAAAACAGGCAGCATTTTGGAAGCTGAAATGCATTATTGCTATCAACTTCTATGATGGACAAACTGTTTTATAATTTGCTTGTTATGGATGTGAATATTATTTTAAGTATATATTGAACTGAACAATTTTCAGTCCACAGGCTTTGGGGACTATTTAAATGGTAGGCATCCTGGTTGCATGTTTGAAATTCAAGGTATTATAGATTTGATTTTTTTTTCCATTGGCAGCTTTACTAAGTTAAGTTCTTCTTAAAAAATACTATGATGATGAAGAGAAAGAGAGAAAAACTGTACCCCAAAAGGAAAAAACCCAAAGTAACAGAAAAACTTCTGTTGATAGGAAGGTTACTTTTTAGATCCAGAACAAGCACAATGAGACCCAGCAGGTCATAAATGCAATACAGCATATAAAGAAGCAGATTTGAAAAATGTGAACCATGCTAAGATAATTGAGCTATTACAGGATATTGACCACTTAGTGGGAATAAGTCCCTATCACACTAAGCTTCTCAGCACATATTGTTTATATCCTTTTTTTACTCCTTAATGTAATATAGGTTGAATTCTCCCACTGGTTTTAATTGCACATATAAGCCTCTTACAAAGTTCATTCTGAACTGAGAACAACCCACCGTTGCTTCTTTAGCTGCGATGATTTGGTAGGCATAAAAAAGTGAGGCAAAAGGTGATAACAAAGCCAAAGGAGGAAAATTGTCTTCCTGCAAAAGCTGTGAAAAGGTGTTATAACCTCCCAGGAGAAAGATAGACCTGAGAAACTGTACAGTATTGCTGGATAACATTTTGACTTCAATCTCTGAGGAATGTGTTGGGAATAGATTGTGGCACCAATCTGCAATACCTTAAACTAGCAGCATCTTTTCCTGCTGCTTCCTGCGAAAAAAATGAAGACATTGCAGATTATGTTGGAAGTGCTACACAGCTTTTCAACACAAAGAGGATGAACAGACAGATGGACAGAGGGACAGACAGACAAGCAAATTCCAAAGAATCAAACAAATGCAAGAACATGTTCCCTGCATAAATCTTAAGTTTATTCAATTAAAGCAGGAGGCAGACATTTGTGTCTATGTACCTTTTGAATTTTTGTGATTTCAATTTGTTATTCCTCTGCCTCTTATTGGGTTGTTTTGCATTTTGTGATCATGGTAGTCACCCCCATTCTCCTTCCCATTATTTTGGGGTCCTGCAAAGACTGTGACTATGAATGCTAAACACTGAGGTCACTATTTTTAGCTATTTCAAAGAAACATATAAGAACTGTATTGTACACTATAAAATAGGCATAATAGAGTTATAAAACAAGGGACAAGAAACCCAGTCTCCGCAAGTAACATTCACTTATGTGTATTATCTTATCTGCTATCCAAACCATGTTAAATATGATTGATCCTTGATCAAGTCATACATATCTGCTTTGCAGCTACTTGGCTGACCGGCTGTACTCAGCATGAGGTCCTCAATGGAACTGAATCTACATGGAGGGAAGTGTCTAGTGGGGTGCCCCAGGGCTCTGTTCTGGGCCCAGTGCTCTTCAACATCTTCATCAATGATTTGGATGAGGGGATAGATGGGGAACTCATCAAATTTGCAGATAACACCAAGCTGGCAGGAATAGCCAACACTCCAGAAGACAGGCTTAAAATACAGAGGGATCTTGACAGACTCCGACACTGGATGCTATCTAACAAAATGAAATTCAATGGTGGAAAAAGTAAGGTTCTACATTTAGGCAAGAAAAACCAAATGCACAGGTATAGTATAGGTGGTACCTTGCTCAATAATAGTAACTGTGAGAGGGATCTTGGAGTCCTAGTGGACAATCACTTAAATATGAGCCAGCAGTGTGCTGCAGCTGCCAAAAAAGCCAACACAGTGCTAGGCTGCATTAACAGAGGGATAGAATCAAGATCACGTGAAGTGTTAATACCACTTTACAATGCCTTGGTAAGACCACACTTGGAATATGCATCCTGTTTTGGTCACAACAATGTAAAAAAGATGTTGAGACTCTAGAAAGAGTACATAGAAGAGCAGAAAAGGACTGGAGGCTAAAACATATAAGGAACGGTTGCTGGAATTAGGTATGTCTAGTTTAATGAAGAGAAGGACGAGGGGTGACATGATAGCAGTGTTCCAATATCTCAGGGGTTGCCCCAAAGAAGAGGGAGTCAAGCTATTCTCCAAAGCACCTGAAGGCAGGACAAGAAGCAACGGATGGAAACTAACCAAAGAGAGAAGTAACCTAGAACTAAGGAGAAATTTTCTGACAGTTAGAATAATTAATCAGTGGAACAACCTGCCTCCAGAAACTGTGCATGCTCGAACACTGGAAGTTTTTAAGAAGAGATTGGACAGCCATTTGTCTGAAATGGTATAGGGTTTCCTGCCTGAGCAGGGGGTTGGACTAGATGACCTCCAAGGTCCCTTCCATCATCATCATCATCATCATGCCTGTATATAATGAAAGGAATGTTTGGTCTCCCAAAACCTAACATTTTTTTGTATTCAGAATTACTGCTCAGTAAATAGCAAGGGAAAAATACTGAAAAATCTATAAACCAATCAGTCATATTATATAAATCACTGAATTTTGCTCATTTTATTTTTATTCATAGTAACTACCTGACATTCTATGGATCTTTTCATTTTTCTGTGTGCATAGGAAAAAATGCCTACAACAGGTTTTTTTCAGTTGTTTTAATTCATGCAAAAATAAATTCTTATCCACAATGTCTCAAAACATTTATTGAATATAATGGAAGTGCTAAGACTCTGAAATAAGACCTATTAAAAACTTAGAGAGTTACTTTGATCAAATATGCCTCAAATTACTTTCAAATATGAGCATTTTAAAGTGCTATGTATACACACCACACCCCTTTGCATATAAATCAAGAAATCACATCACCGAGTTAGGAAGAAATAAATGTGGGCATATTGGTGGAAATGCATTACTGCATTTCAGTCCAGGGAAAGGGATTACAGGGTTTTTTTAAGGAAAAAAATGTTAATTATTTTTTTCTATGAAATGTTTCTTAGCAAATTGAACTTTTACATGGAACTTCTCCCAATGTACATGGATACTGACAAAGAATCTCTGTAGAAGCTTTGATTTAAGTGTTTCTCTCACACAAACATGTATACTCGACTGGATGTTGTCATCAGTGCTACAGCAGAGATCATTTTTTGCTTATTACACAAATCCACTAATTTAGAAATCAGTGTAAATATCAAAGTCAATGTTACTAGCCCCATTGCCACCATTTAGCATAATTTGGTCTGTAGCTTGAAACTGAATATGGTATTTGTTCTGATTAAGATTTCAGAGCTACTTGCATGTAGATATCCATACTCTTAAGCCAATCAGAAAAGCAGGGCTGTGCTCCCAGTTAATAAGGCAGTATATCTTCTTAAGAACTGCATACATAAGGTGTATTGCAAATTTATTGAGAATAAGACTAAATACTTTCAGTTACAAATTGCATTCTTACTGTATGTATACCAGATGCAGATAGCCATACATAAATGTGGAAGAATGAATATATAGAATACACAATTTCTGATATGCACTTGACGCCAGGAATAATCCTTTTTAATAACCGTGGGAAAAAAGGTATAGGAATAAAAAATAACTCCTTTTTAAAAATATAAATAATTTAGAAAAAATGTTTATTAAGAAAATTCCATATATTTCCTTGTAAATAATGATATTTATTTCTGAGCTATGTATGCATAAGACTGCAATCTGATTTTCTTTTTATTTTTAAATATGTATGTTCTGTTCATGAAGTGTTATTTCCTTATAAATTAAGATATGTAAGGAATCTAGCAGCTTGAGCTGATAAATATTGCACAATGGAATTTTAAAAAGACTAAAAAGTACAGCATAGAATTAGAAGTGCTAACTCAAAATATGATTAAAATGTTGAATAAAGTATTGATATAGTATTGATATAGGTTATCATAACTGTTTTGATTATATAAAACCACTCATTGATTTGGTTCTCAGGATAGATTAATCTTTAATGAAATATATATTAAATCATCAAATGTTTAAATGTCTTTATTACTAGTTAGGAGTATATATTTAAATAGAAGTGACCAGGTTCCCTAATGTTATCATTTCACAGAGTACTTCATTTCAGACACTGAAAAAAAAAGCATCCATAAACGTTATTTTAACCTCATTCTTTCTCTCAGGTATTGGAGATACAGTGAAGATATAAGAACTATGGACACAGGTTATCCCAAATCAATCACAATCTGGAAAGGTATCCCAGAATCACCTCAGGGAGCCTTTGTTCACAAAGAAAATGGTATGTAGCTTCCTGTGAACACAAATGTTTGCTCCTTCCTTCCTTCCTTCCTTCCTTCCTTCCTTCCTTCCTTCCTTCCTTGTTCACACATCATTTATTCAAATGGTTCTTTGTTACTTAAATGTGAACTCCATAACAGTACAATAAATACATTTAAGATATCTGATAACTGGAATTGCCCCAAGGTCTTTTTAATATAAGGCATTGTATTAATACTCAGGTTAAATCACATCTGCAATGTCTTTTGCCCCAAGCTTGTAACTGATGTTGATGCGGGGCAATTGGGGGGGGGGCAAATTGGGACCATTACTCTGTTTTGTTTCTTTTAATGCCATTTTCTGGCAGCTGCAGCTAAGCTAGCTGATATCTCCTTTCCATTTGCTTAGAGGCAAAACTTAGGATTTACTTCCTGTGAAAGAGGATAGTCTTTTCCAATTCCAGCCAAGAAGAGATTTGCTGCTCTTTCAAAAATAACAAAATATTTTAGGTCAGAACTTTTTTCACAAACCATCCAAATGGAAATATACCATTCTAGAAGTCTGTTCAAAGCAATCTACCCTTGCTTGGTTAGAATCACCTAATACAGTGTTAGATGTTTACATTTTGCATACGTCTATTTAAAAAAATACAATATTGCATATTTCTATGAAATATCAAATACTGAATTGAGCTGAAGTACAGAAATATGTGCATTATATTCTTGATTATGAAGGCCTTCATTGTATGAATATTACTTGTTGCTTTGGGCTGTTGGCCATTTGATTGCAAAGTTTTAAATTTCCAAATACCATTAAAACCAATTGTTGCGCTGCTAGCAGTGCACATTCAATTGATTGATCAGAGATTTATTTACTTTTCTTTCTCTTTATCCATGACAGGTCTCCAGTAATATTTTTGTTTCTTTGTAAATGAGATGCAATATTTCTTCCCTTATTAAGAATTGTTCCTTCCTTTAGCTCAAATCACCAACTGCTCTAGCAAAAACTTTTCCCCCAGAAATAATTACTTCCTTGCTCTAAGTCTGCCTTCTCCAACAAGAGAAGCTCTTTTCAGAATGAAGCCTTTTAACTATAGAAGTTTTTTTGCTTTCTTTTTTTCAAAAAGGAAAGTGATTTGGAACAGAAATCTTTCTTTGTGTGTCTCTGTCTCTGTCTATCTGTCTGTCTCCTCCCTCCCTCCCTCTCTCTCTCTCTCTCTCTCTCTCTCTCTCTCTCTCTCTCTCTCTCTCTCTCTCACACACACACACACACACAGACACACACCTACAATCTTTAAAAGCAAATTATCCATGTTGCAGGTATAGCTATGTATCTGTTAGGCTCATATCTACATGATATATAACAGAAATATTTATTGGTTTTCCAGTCTTTCAGTCACACTGAACTTCACAGTCTCTAAAATCTTGGCAAAGAAATATCTGGCAATAAAACTAAAAGGGTTTCTTTTTTCTTTGGGTTGTCTTTTAAAGGTAAACTTAAAAAATTCTATGGATTCTCAGAGAATAAAAATAAAAGAGTTATCTGCTGAAGCCTGCAAAAACTGTGCTAAAATCAGGACTGTATTGGCTATTGCGTTAAGCTTGAGCAAGCAAAGCAAGCAAGGTTACATAGGAGAAACACCATACCTAATTTCACAAAACTGTGATTAAACTTTGCCTGAAGTCATTTCCTTCTCCTCAGAGATTTCACTTGAAACTGTACTACATTGCTTTAGGGGAAAAGGTTCAGAGGAGCTGCTTTTGGTTTAGCAACTTACATTAATCCTTTTGGCTCTCATTTATTTGGGTGAGGGGGTGGAGGGAACTGGAAGGAAGCAGGAAAACGTGTAGTAGAAGGCTATGTTCAGATTTAAGCTATTTAACTCATAGATCTTATTCTACCTCAAAAGCTTTTTGCTAATATATTAAAAATGCTAGCAGTGATTTTTATTAGCAGGGTCAATGTATTATCTTTAAACAATACATGTGTATTTTTTGTGTACAATGCATATAAACAAAAAATAATTTCAAGAAATCTAGATTTCTTCTCCTAGGTTTCAGCAGAATGTAGGAATATAGTATGGGGTTAAACTGTGTATGAAACTAGAGTTGCTATCCAAGTGTTGCATGCACACTTCTGTTTCCAGTTTTCCATGTCTCTTGTGTATTATACCATACCTTTTAAATCATCATGTGCAGTGGCATCATTCTCATCTGTTTTCCTAATTCCTGGGAGTATTCAGTACAAATTCTCTATTTAGTGTGGTAATCATTGAACAGCACATTACTTTGTTAAATATCCAAACTTTGCTGCAGTTTGCAACCACTAGGGAAACTTTAACTTCTCCACCCCGATGATTTTGGCTGCGCTGAAAATACTATAAGGGAAAATAACAGCTGTGTTGAGCTCACTGGGGATAAAAGCCCACAGCCTCCTTAAAGCAGCAAGCTCAGTGCAATTGAAGGTACCATTTCTTCTCAGCATTGGGACATACACTGCAGAGCTGGGAAAACATATCACTTCCCCATTTTCCTTAAGGAAAGACGCTTCTCCAGATTCCACTCTAGTCTGTTGAAGGAACGGCTAACCAGGATCCAACTTCAGATTTGAGAAAGAATAGCAAACTGTCAAAAACCTATTTTGAATGTACTAACCAGAATGAAGAGAGAGGAAGTATTCCTTTCTCTTGCAAACAGCTGAGGACTGACTCATAGACACCTACGCTGTAATGGGAGCTGAACAAGAAAGAGTAAAAAAGAAGCAACTTAAGAGGTCAAGGGGGATGAGGTGTTTGGGGAATCAGTGCAAAAGAATGTTGCCTGACAGCTTAAGAAAATTATGTTGCTCCAAAATAAGCATTTTCTCCTCACCAGTAGGATCTTAGCTTTATGTAGAACATGTGTGACAGACTGTGAGGGAGTTTGTTGATAGTAACCCCGAAACCATCATGATGTTATTGTTTTGCTGCATTAGATCCCCTTCATAGATATAACAAACTTAATATTGTCCGGCAAGATTCCAAGTGCATNAAGAAGAAGAAGAAGAAGAAGAAGAAGAAGAAGAAGAAGAAGAAGAAGAAGAAGAAGAAGAAGAAGAAGAAGAAGAAGAAGAAGAAGAAGAAGAAGAAGAAGAAGAAGAAGAAGAAGAAGAAGTTGGAAGGGACCTTGGAGGTCATCTAGTCCAACCCCCTGCTCAGGCAGGAAGCCGTATATCATTTCAGACAAATGGCTGTCCAGTCTCTTCTTAAAATCTTCCAGTATTGGAGCATTCACAGCTTCTGGAGGCAGGTTGTTCCACTGATTAATTGTTCTAACTGTCAGAAAATTTCTCCTTAGTTCTAGGTTGCTTCTCTCTTTGTTTAGTTTCCATCCATTGCTTCTTGTTCTGCCTTCAGGTGCTTTGGAGAATAGCTTGACTCCCTCTTCTTTGTGGCAGCCCCTGAGATATAGTAGCGGTTCATAGTCCTTCCATGGTGACACTCTAGAAAAACAAAACAGTTGTAAGCTTTCATATTAAAATGGATATTCCAATACCCCAGTCACCAAGAGAATATTTTTGCACTGAAATAAAATATTGTAAATATTGTTTGAAAGAAGCCTCTTTGATTTCAGTGGAACTTATACTTAAGCAATTTGGAAGGGTGCAGAAATCTGAAACTTGCAGAATATATTGAGGGACATATTTCCTTTCTCCTAGCTCACATCTTTAAAGCCTCATCATTCAATCCAAGCTAGTAAGCACATTAAAAATGGGGGAAAGATTGTGTCTATTGCACCAAAATAAAATTATTCCAAAGCAGCTTCACATACACTCAATTTTTAGAAAGATAATGAAAATTATTTAGTAGCCAAATCAAATTGTTTTTATGTTCCTGCATAAAATTGCAAACCAGAAACCAAAATAAGTGGTGCTTAATTTGAATTCAAGGGCAAAAGCCTATTGTTTATATGTCTGTTATATTATTGCAATGAATTGTTGCAATTTGTCAAAAAAAATTTTTTACTATCTCTCAATTGTAAGAGGCAAAGTTACAAAGTTGGATAAAACTCCAATGGTTTGCATTCAGTTGATAAATAACAGGAGACTGTTTACCCATTGTGAAAGTTTGTTTCATACTGGATTAGTGCCGTTTATCTGCTGGGGCAGTAAAAGCTTCAAAAAAATTTGGCAGGGAGGCTGATTTCTGCAATTAGGCACCCTTTGTAATTGTCCTGGTTTGCTTTTGAATGATCCAATTCGAGCTCCCTACTGAAGATATGAAGCTGTGTACACCTGTTTTGTGTTTCAGAGTTCATTTCAAAGACGATGATGCAACAGGGAAGAGATTCAGGAGGATGGGAGCAATTTAACTAACTCACTACTATAATTTGCAACAACCAACCACTATTCCTCTGCTCCTTGAGCAAATCAGACTTAAGTTATTTTTAAGTATCAGTTTAAAACTGTATTTACCTTAATTCTTCCATCATATTAAACAAGTTAGACTTCAGGTCATGACTCAATCAGAATTGTAATTGGTACACAAGCAGTCTTATTTTATGGAAACAATATAATTTTTTAATGAAAAGAAATGCTTCACAAAATTGCAGACACTGTATAGCAATCATACTAAAGACAGTGTATAGAATCAGGAAGCTCTGTCAGCAAAGTAGGAAGAACTTGTATTCATTTTCAAATTGTAGTTGTAGCCTCAGTTTCAGTAGGTTCTTTTACTGAGCGATGTCCAAATGTTAATCCGTTTTAAATAACTCAATATTTGTTTCTAAATAGGCTTCACGTATTTCTACAAAGGCAAAGAATACTGGAAATTCAACAATCAAATGCTCCGGGTGGAACCGGGATATCCCAGATCTATCCTCAAGGATTTTATGGGCTGTGATGGACCAGCAGACCGGGACAAAGAGCGACACAGCCCTCAAGATGATGTAGACATTGTCATCAAACTGGACAACACAGCCAGCACTGTGAAAGCTATAGCCATTGTCATTCCTTGCATACTGGCCCTGTGCCTCCTTGTCTTGGTTTACACTGTGTTCCAATTCAAGAGGAAAGGAACACCCCGCCACATACTTTACTGCAAACGCTCTATGCAAGAGTGGGTGTGATGTAGGAATATTTTTTTTCTTCTTTTCTCCCAGGAGTAGTGGTAACATGAAATCCAACAAAAGAGCTGTTACGGAGTTTCCTACCAAGGAACAGGCCTGTCTGTCTCAGCCAGGGATGATCTTTAAAATCCAGGGGGCTGCTTGTCCTGCACATGAGTGAGAATTTTCTCCAGTAGGAAGCTTCAGTCATACACAGTACCTGCCATTTCTCCAGTTCTTCGTCTGTCTTTGTCATTCAATTCCAGCCTTTCCTCTGCACGCTCAATATACCCAATGCAAAACAATCAGGATATTCATAAAAAAGAGCAACATGAAAAAAGAAGAATCTCTGACATCCCAGTTGGGTCTTTCTTTCTTTCTTTCTTTCTTTCTTTCTTTCTTTCTTTCTTTCTTTCTTTCTTTCTTTTTTCTTTCTTTCTTTCTTTCTTTCTTTCTTTCTTCTCTTTGAAAGAGTTTTGTGTGATGTTAAAAAAAAAAAAAGAAAACATATAAGCATTTTTTTAAAGAGAAAAGATAGAGCAACTAAAACACAACAATCACAATGGAACTTTCAGGAAGTGTGAAGATCCAAAACAGCTTTGTCTCCAAAGAGGATTGCTTTCTGTCAGCTACAGATATAGTCCTATACTCCGACACATAATTTTTATCAAGTGGGAGATCAGGATGACATACAGGAATTCTGACTGTTTGGACAGCCATTTTCCAACAAACAAGGGGCCAAAATATCTGCAATATAGTAACAGCCTTAATAATATATTCATTTTGTGTTTTATACAATTGTTCAGAGCTATGTCCTCAATGTTTTCACACAGTTATATTCATCACTGTATTCAGAGAGTATTCTTTTTACTGATTGGTTTAGCATTTATTGGTTTCTTGCCTCTCCACTTCCTCTTTTCTCCAGAATTGTATCAGGCAAGTTAGTCCCAGGCTTTTCAGAAACCTTATTTTGAAATCAGACTAGAAAGCAGCAAGTTCCAGAAATAAGAATGCAATCAAATAACATTAAAAGTTACTGAGAAACATAAGACTAGTGTTAGGTTTATATAATCAGTGACTCTTTGAGAACTATCAGACCAGTTTTCAGTGTGAAAAATAATATTGATTGAAATGGTAATAGTGCACAGATTCTGCTTTTACTTAAAGATAACACCCTATAACTCATAAACCAGATCTACAGAGCCCTCAATGCCATTGCTATCTTCTCCCATCACTGTTGCTTCTAGTGTGTTTCCAGGACAAAGTAGGTGGTCCTGGCTGGCACATTTTCTTATGATACTTCATAGTAGCATAATGAAGAGGAAGCCAGAATGGGTTTGGCAGTGGACAAGTGGATTTGCAGATAATGGGAGGCAGTTGTTAGCCCTGGGATTGAATAAGCCCATCGCAATTCTAGACAGAACACTGAAATAACAGTGTGGGCTATTTCTAGTAAATAGCCACATTGGGGATAGTAAAATAAAAGGTAACTATGGACTTGCCAGTTGATTTCTGGGTTTATTTATTTATTTTTAATTGTCATACCGAATGTGTAGTGACAGTTCTTCAACATTGCCTCCTTGTCTTCAGCTGGTGCTATGCCAAGCCATTTTAACAGTCTCCTACGTCTCTGCTGCTCTTTTTCTCCCAACACTATTGATCTCATTATTGGTAGACCCCATGGGTCCCATTAACAAATAATGAGCTTCCCTTACACTCTTGAAAAATGGGTGTGTGAACTGTTGTTGTTGTTTTTTTTAAAAAAATATATCTGCCAGCAAACATGGCAGAGCACTTGATGAATGGCATTACGTTCTTATCATGCAAGTGACCTTTTCTTTGGTACTGTGCTTGGAGGACCATGCATCGTACCATTGTGAACCACAGTAGGCAGAATGGAACACTTGGCTGCAGTTTGGCTGGAGACAGATACATATAATTTTCAGCAATTCAAAGATCGTATGTTAGCAGGAGGCAATACTGTCTATGGATTACATTGTCTCTGCTCACTAGTTTTGTGGGGCTTTTTTGTGCTGAGCTCTGTTGATTAGAAATAACAGCAGTATAACAGGGATGAATAGAAAAGAAAGCGACGCTGCTGGAAACAGTCCTTCTACCACATTACCTTCAGTTTTCATGCCTCCAGCCTAAGAGCAATAGGAAAATGGGGTTTAATTGTGGGACTAGATGGAACTCTTCTATGTAACAATTGGCTTCATTTTTATTTTTTAAAAAGCTTGTATTTTTAAGTTTTTTTGGAATATTATTCTGCATGAATACAGAAGTTGCTTTTGAATATGGACACTTATAGGCATAGTTAACCCTATTAAGGAGAAAAGAAAGCAACATCTGATACTGCCTGGGTGCTGTTTCACTTTCCCTCCTGTTCACAAAATGTGGTCATTTGGTATTCGTCTTAGTTCTCAAAGGGTTGGCAAGACCTCTGGCATTTAGCTGTGCACTAAATCATGGAAAGAACCCAGGGGACTACCTGGCATTATGTCATCTTATGTAATTTTATGCTAACAGCAGTATTGTCATTTTCATGTGACCTGCAGAGCAGGTTATATATTAATATTTTTTTCCTAGAGAAAGTCAGCAACTGACAGACCTCTTTTATTGATTTTAGGAGCTGCTTCTTGCAGTGACAAGCTTTTTACAGTCACTGGGCTGTGAATTTATGAAAAGTTTTCAGAAAGAATGCACCCCACTAGCTAGATACCTGACTTTTTATGAAAGCTAGGATTCCAGGGAGGTAGCTTTTGATACAATGAACAGCTTGCCTTGAACTTCATTGATCTGTTGATTGTCATTATTGAGTTAAACATTGTCTTCTGTGAAAAAAGAGAAAAAAAACGCTGTCTGAATTTCCTTACTGTGTACTATTTGATTTCTTTGCTCTTTGACCTTTAACTTGCAAACTGGCACAAGCTGAATGGGAAATAAGATGTTCCCAAACATTTTGGATTGGGACTACATTTTTACAAGAAAAAACAAGCCTAATGTATGTTGTCTGAATTCATCTGTTCCATTACAGAAGAGCAAAGGGTGAGAAGTCCTTCTTCTAGCTGGAATAGATGCAGACAATATGATCTTATTCCTGCTTAGTTCCCACTGACTCCATTGGGAGAGAATTTTTCAATGGAATGTGCCCAGCATTAGTAACTGGTACAAGGGGAATGGAAAAATTGCTATGTATACATGCACACTCTAATAATGAGCTACAGTAGACAAATTTCTATTTAATTTTGATAAAATGTTTCATGTGAAACCAGTCCTTTCTACATATGATTTGTTTTAAATGCATTCTAAAATGCATACAAATACTAAAATACTTGAAAACAGCCATCATTGACAAGTATGGGTTCATGTGTGTGTATATACACAAACACACACATGAATATACTATGGTTAAAAACAATTTCTTACTAATTTCCTAATCCACATTACCAAATCATTTTATAGAGAGTGTAAGTATATATACGTATTATTTTTTGGTAATGACTAGCTGGACTGCCTTGAATTTATATTTCTATTGAGTACAGCATGAAGATTAGTATTATTCAAATAAACATGATTTGGGGTTTTGGTTTTTATTCTGAATCGAGGGTTTATTTTGTAAAGAAAAGAGGCATGTAATACAGGATTGCACAGACAACACCCCCATCAGCATAAACAAATTGATGAATGAATGACAGAATGAAAGACAAAACAATTCTTAGTTTATAGCACATATGCATTGCAAATGGAGGTTTGATATGCAGTATTCTAACGATTGTGAGACCATTATATATCCAGTTATATCTAACTCGGCTGATGGTGCATTACATGACTTATGTATAGTGAACAGATCCCAGAGGTCTCCATTTCCTTACCCTTCTCTTTCAAAATATATCAGTTAAGTGGGAAAAGCGTTATAATTTTCTATCAGCAATCAGCTCTGCTACTGGCTAAGATGTATTTTTTTCCCTTTTGTCTCAAGCTCTCTTGTGCTTAACTGCAGCTAAAATAATTAAACTATATTGGTTGTATTTAACTGTAGCCAATATTTTGGTTTGGAGTTCATCATATGAATGAGTCTACTTTGAGTTTGGATCCAATCCATAAAATTTATATGCTATTTCAAGAGATTAAAAGTGAATGCTGATACTTATATATTAAGACAGGTGTTTGCAGACAGGTTTGGTGAATATCCAAAACTTTGGACACATCAATTGAAGCTTCCTATAAGTAATTGTCAGCATTGACTGATCTGTATTTGGAAAATGGAAACATAGATATATTATGAACATTCACAAAACTGACAGATGGATAACAGTCAATAAAATTTGCATCTTCACGGTTATTTATCCATTACTTTAATATAAGACAACAAACAATATTTATTCCCCTATTCATTTAAATGTTTCATTTCCCTTTCAGATTTCCTTTAAAAAAGGAAAGAAGGAGAAAGAATGCAGCCATTTTTTTTAAATAAGGGAAAACCAATATTTGCATTTGGTGGAGTTATACAATAGTTTTACAAAAAGTTAAGGGTAATAATGTATAGTGCTGGATATAATATGAATCCATAAATATGGTGGGGGGGAATTGGACATACCTTTGTCATAGAAGGCAAACTTATGTCACCTTTTCTTTTCTTTTATAAAGCAATCAATTGATATTTTTCCCTCTCTTGTAAACCCTGTATTTAAATTAATTTTTATCTTCACTTCCACAGACATGGGGATGTATATAAGTTCAGTATAAGGGTGTAAATTTATTGAGAAATTGAAACCTTATGAGATAAAAAGCAAAATATTACATTCCAGAAAAAAAATGGATTTTTTTTTTAAAAAGACAGATTACTTCACTAAACTTTTGGTAAGAAATTGAAGAAAATTCCAATTTTAGAAATAAAAAGTAGCACTGATTTTTGAATAAATCCTTTATTTTGAATAAAAATCCAAATGTTCCTTTATAGATGAGACTAATTTCATCACATATACAATGTGGACAATGTGTAAATCAATGTCACTTCATAACACATAATATATAGAAACCTATTTTTAATAAACACACCTATACTCATATTGCTCAATCAACATTGTTAGGTCAGCCCATCTACATAGTTAGGGTGTGCTATAATTATAAAGGGATAGTGCTCGCTTCGGCAGCACATATACTAAAAATTATAAAGGGATAAATAGCATGCTTTGTTTGTCATAAACTTTACTGATTTAACCTCCTTTAGAGAAAAACAAATATTTGATACTCGGTTATCTGATGTGAAAAAAATAGGATAATACTCCAAATAAGAGCTTCTGAAATCTTTGAGTAAAATTTTAAAATCTCTCTCTCTCTCTCTCTCTCTCTCTCTCTCTCTCCCTCTCCCTCTCCCTCATCTCTCTTTTATTTTTTTAGGTTTTTTTTGAGATAAGTATGGCTTAAGAATTAGAAGAATGTGGTCAAAATTTTGTGAAAACATCTAGTTAAATGTATTGAAATTTTCCATACTAACTTGATTATGGAAGTAATCAATAGAGCATTCATGCCAATTTTGCCTACTAAAACATATGCAATAAGTGAAACTAATAAGTACAGTTTTGATTTATATACTCTAGGTGTATATAACCCAATTCTATATATGTTTGAAATCTCCTTGAGTTCATTAGAGTTTTACTTACGTATAAACTGTAATGTGCAGAGGACTACATTAGTTACAATGATTATATTCTTCAAATCATACACACTAGTGGCTGATTAGAGTTTTTTTATTTGAGGACTGTGAGGTTTCTATTGGATTATCTGCATAGTTTTATTTTACCATGCCACCATACTGGTGATTGAAATGATTGCTGCACATCATATAAAACAAGGGATTCTGTTCTGGTTTGTTGATACAAATGTATTGTGCTAATTGACAATCTTGAAAGAAGTTTCAGTATTCATTATCTTGCAACTAGACTTATGAATATCACCCACTGGAAAAAAAAGATTCAGATTATTAATCTAAAATTCTATCTGTAATATCTGATGTGCACATTCACTAAGAGATCCTTGTACCTTTAGATTATATAATTGGCCAAATAGCCTCTTCTCTAATATTCTGACACTTTGGGCAACCAGATCAACTAAGCACATTAAGTGCTAACTCCTTTAACAACATATAAGACCTTTTAGTAAAAATTAAGCAGATGAGAATAGGAAATTCTTAATCCCATATACCTTGGGACAACTTTATAGTCATAGATCTATTTCTTTTTTCATTCATTGTCTTAAGTTCACAAACTGCAGGAATCTGCCAGACATGGCTGCATGGTAGGCGTACCTTTTAATGTTAGAAAGATATGTTTAAAAATTCTAATGATAACTGAATTAATGCTGATATCTGAGTTACATGCAAACTATGCTGTTCTCCCTTTTATCCTACTAATTATACTCTAATTAAATTCTGGGTTTAAATATTTTACTATTATAAACTAAACTAAACTGAAGTTTATTTCTCAAATTAAGTGGCCATTTATTAAACACAAAACCTTTAATCTTATAGTGCCCCAGGTTTTCCAAATTACTGGTTTCTCATAAAAAATAATCAAATGTAAAATTTCCAGGGCACAATATTGATGTGGTTGTTTAATGCAGTGATATAGATGTAACATTCAAATGAATGATAATTTAATGGTATAAGAATATATAGTTCCAGTTGAGCAAAATGTTCAGTATAGTGCTATAATATTCTGTAGGCATATAGAAGATGTGCTACAGATTCGCAAACCAATTAAAATAGAACAAATAAGGACAGAATCAAGTGAAGTGCAAAAGTCCTCAGCATGTTCATTGACATGCATTTTTCTTTTCTTGTAAATTTTTTGGCTATCTAATAAAGGGTGAAAGTCATTTCCCAGTACATTTTACCAGGTTTTTAAAATGTTGAACTGCTGCTAACAGCATTTTTGTGTTTTCCTTTGATGGAATTAGTGCAAGCAGCCCCAAATGGCGAGACATGTCTTTGGGTTCAGATTTCAGCCTGACATGACTCACACCAACATAAGGTAAACACACAAACAGAGAGAGTCTTGAATTACAGAGTTAAATATTGTAGCTTGGTGAGTTTTCCCTATATCCTTGCCTGCATGAGGATGTGTCCAAGGTGGTACTACCCTGGCATCATTCCAGAAGATAGTCTGGGTCTAAATAATAATAATAGCATACATTTGTATGGGTGCCTTACAGTTTCATCATAAAATATGTTAGCTGTTGGTCCTTTCCTTTACCTGTGAAACTGTTTACCATTTTATAGAATTCCATATAGATTTTTGAATATGTACTCACCAGCTTTATGATTCAACAAGCTCTGGTCAGACAATTTGGGAAACATTGACACAATTCTAACTAAGTCTGGGGTTGCCACTTACTTTCACTTTATGACTAAGAGTCTTAGGATGATGTTTTTGCAATGTTGAGATTTCTGTCTTAGCTTTGCTATCTAATCCATATACTGCCAGACTACTCAACTACATGATGTTGCCATGGCCTTTAATGAAGCTTTCTCCAATCTGATCCCCTCTTTAACGCCACCTCTTTCCAGCTTTGAAAACCTTAAGTATCTTTAGAAACACTGGAAATTTTAAAACTTGGCAGTTTATTTTAAGGAATATGGGAGATAGGATATATAGGGCTAATGTGGAGGTGACTTCTTCTTGCCATAACTAGTGTGATCAATCTATTTGCCATTTCTAAGAAAACAACAAATCCAGTTTGTTTTTGTTTTTTTAAATAGACATTCTTTAGGGCTCTTCATCTTCAAAATTCAGGAGCTTTAAACCTGATACAAGCCCAGCACTTTCCTGCTATTCATTAAAGTAGTTTCTTTTCAGGCATTTGTAGAAACCTGAAAAATGGTGCCTCTTGCTTTAAGAATCACTTTAATTTTAATTAGTGGATTTCTTTCAGCAATGCCACTTTTTCAGTCTTGCAGGGAGACATGCTGCAGTTGGAAAATTCAAAGCTATTGTGAATCATTTTCTATGTGTGTACAACCCTAATACTTAACTATATGCATTAAAAGATTTATAAGTATTTTTTTCAAAATTACATGCTGATCTAGCCCAAGTCCACAACTAAAATATGATTGTTTCCTCATACCTGATGATTTATTGCTAGTCAGAAATCAGCAATTTCTGGAAGGAATTGATTTCAGAAAGGGAAGTGATTTCCTTTCTTACTGTTGTCCACTCTCCTGCTTTTAGGTTTTTCCTATACACTACTTGTATTAGGGCTGCCATGTACAAAACCTGAAAAAAATATAGTCAGACAGTTGATGGCAGCAAAGAAATACAGCTAATTTTTACCAATTGCTGTCAGTTAGTGACCATTTGAATTTCTGTAGCTTTGTCCTGTTTTTGTTTTCGATAAGTGATTTATATCAACGGTTTTCTTCACTTCAGGGATGTTTATCATACTTTGCAAGAAAAAGTACCCTTTTCCAGCAAACCTCTATATTGTAAGGCATATAATAACTAACAGGATTATTCTGATGTGATTCCTTTATGCTTCTAGGGATGAAGAGCAAGATTTTGACCTAGAAGTAATAAATTATCTAATTTATTATGAGAAATCAACCCTTCTCCTTTCTAATTCTACTTTCACTCTTACAATATGACACCTGAAAATGTATTTGATGTTATCCTTACAGACAAGACAAAAAAGAATATAGGAACTTTAATAATAACTCCACCTCATCCCCTACCCACAAGCTGCAATGTTCTTCAGTAAGTTGCAGGTCCTTTTATAGGCAAGTGCAATTGCTATAAAAAAACCTAACAAGTAACTAAGACCTATATACCTACACATAGAAATATAAACATAATATTTTTTTTCCTTTTTGACTCTACATCTTTTTTACCAGAGTTGGTTTAGAGTGCTGCAGGTAAACAGACAACAGTCTTTGTGTGTTCCACAAATTCTATGGATTTACCATACAACAGTTGAACAAAATTAAACAACATTACTGTCTTCTTCCCAAAACATTTCTCCATTAATTGTTTAAATGAGATATTAGTCTTTCAAGTACTTTCTATGGACAAACACAATATTTGTTTGTGTGCAAAAGCAAGGCTGACTTAAATGGTGCTAAAGTGTATAATATTAAAGATCATCAGATATAATCAGGCAAATATTTGTGGTGCTTTGAGAGATTTAAGAGTGCATTTAACAGTGTTTTATTATACACACATTTTATTAGTAAATCAACATCTCATAATGCACTGTTAAATAAAATGGGTTAATTAATCTATGTACCAGTTCATCAAATTATTATTGTTTAAGTCTTTATAATGTTGCATAATTAAAGGTCAAGGGTCATGATACTAATCATATTGCTGTAAATCATTTACATAACTGAGCATTTTTTTCAACAAAATACTTATGTTTACAATAGTATAATAACCCATTAACTGCTGCATCAACCTTTAACCACAAAATAAAAATGTCATACGCTAGAATTGTCTTTTTTGGTTCTTGTCTGGCAATCAAAGAGTTAAGGGCTGTGCAGTGATTTGTTCCTATTTATTAATTTCTATTTATTTTGTGGGATTTTTTGTTTTTATCTGAGGAGGGATTTGGGGTGGGGCAGTTCTCATCTGCTGTAAGTGTCTTAACCAAGGGAAGGGTTCAAATGGCTTTTTTATACTATCTTATGTACTTATCATCATTTCATTGTGTTGTATTAAAAAAAAACTGTCAATAAATAAGAAAGCAGAAAGATGTTTCAAAAGATAATTTTATTTAGCCTCTGTTATTCATCACAATTTGACCCGTAACCCCATTTTTCCTGCAAAGGTACTTTTTTTTTTTTTGAACAAAATTTTTCATGTTGAAGATAGTGATACCTTAGTTATATTGTACATGTTGTTTCATGGTCTGAAATGAAATTAGAAGTTCTTTACACAGTGCTAAAAATTCTAAAACAAATTTAGAGAAAGCATAGATGAAAAAAGAATTGGTTCAAAATTATCTAGATCAGTATATGAATGTTCCAATTCACAAAGTTCAGAATCCATACTGACCAAACTTTACTGCACATAATTATTTTGAATATTAGGATAACACTTAGTTTAAATATTTCAGATCTTTCCATCTAGCAAAACTCATATTTGACTATTTTAGACAATATGAACATTCTGAACCATATTTGTCAGAATCTGCTCTATTACTTACAAGTTGAATTTGTCTTTGGAAGTTCATATATTTTTTTTTGAGGGGCATTTCCAGCTTGTCAATTCTAGGGTTGATTCGCAATTGATTTTCAAAAGAATGTCTATAAAAAGCAAGCATGCAAATAAACTGAGTAGAAGAATAATATGATGTAATTAAAGCAAAAATTGAAACCTATTTAAATTTGTGAAGTGCAGTATGAGATTGTAAATGAATTTTTTAAGAAAAAATCCATTGGGAAAATCCTCCATATAACATAACTATAAATAATGTTGATTAAGAAACAGGTAGGTTTTTATATTTACAAGAGACAATAGGTTTGCTCCAAGAAGGAAAATTTACACTGAATGGTCATGTATATTTTTAATGATGAAAATGAGGATGAACCACTACAATACAGCCAGAGTAAACAGTAAACTGGGAATATTTGACAGATATCTCAGCAACTATTTCCTGGAAACAACTGAAGAAAGAAGAAAGAAAGAAAGAAAGAAAGAAAGAAAGAAAGAAAGAAAGAAAGAAAGAAAGAAAGAAAGAAAGAAAGAAAGAAAGAAAGAAAGAAAGAGAAAAGAAAGAAAGAAAATATATACACACGTATGTATCAATGAATGTATTTTATGTATGTATTTAATAAATGAATTACTGGTTTGAATTCCACTTCTGGCACCAAAGAAAAAAATATAATAAGCTAGATGACTTCTGCTCCGAAATAAAATAGAAGCAGTAAATATGCAGACATGCATGCCAATATTTCTGCCAATCTTAAAAATTGTGTCTTGTTTAAATGGGATTCATGAAGTAATTCTTTGCATGTTCAACTGGAAATACATATATCATGCATTAAAGCTTAATTATGTTGGCAGAACAGGGCTGACAGTCATAAAGCTTTCTAAATCAATAGTTGTAGATATTGAATATTCTGAATCATATTTGGCTCAGTTTAATAAGATCAATTTAAATGTAGGCTATATGCATAGAACAATTATGTGCATGGAAGCATAGGTAGAATACACCAAAAGGTTTAGCTTGGGAATTGTATTGGTTCAAGCCTTATTGCCATAGCCTCACCCACTACAAAATGGATCTCATTCACCATGTTTTAAAAATTACACCTTTTGACCAAAAAGGCTCTTTTTATAATGACCTTATTCCTATTGGGGATGGGGTGGGGGGGATAGGCCACTAGATCATCTGCAGGGCTGCTGTGAAGAATATTCTAGCTATTTGGCAGATAATGTTGCTCAGATCTATCCCAGGCTGGACCCGCATTTGGGCTTGTGGTATGATCTGAGTTGAATTAAAGTTGGATACCTTTGAAGAAGTGAGTTCTCTGCATTGTTGCTTTGACTACCTGTTTCCAGCATTTAGATCCATTTTTTTTCTCCCTGAAAGAACAAATTAAAAAATAATTTTCCATCCTTGGGAAAGGCCTATATAATGTTAAAAACATACATACTTTATTTCAGAACCATAAAAAGCAGAAATGTCAGACACCAGCCCTTATGTTAAAAGGATTCATAAAAATACATTTATCTCATAATTGCCAGAATTTAGAGAATTAGTATTAAAGTATATGTGATTTAAATTGCCATTCAAATTATTGATTTGGACACTGGCTAGAACTAATAAATGCAAACCATTTGAGAGAAAATAATATAAAACAACAATCTGAAAGCAATATTATCAGGATAAAAAAGCAAAGCAACAAAGCACATGCATGTGAAAATCCTGAGACATGAAGAGAGATAAACACCATAGCAACCTGAAAGGTGTATATAAAGATGGGCAGGGAATAAAGTGACAACTTTACTTAAAAAATAGCATTACAATTTTAGTTCTACTAGCTGAGAGGAATGAAAAATACAAGAAGTTTGAAGATTAGACCTGCACAGAGATCTTAGTTTCAAGCAGAAAATTTTATTCAGGTGTGTATTAGGCCCACATGTGCTTCCTATCAACATCTCCTTAAAGAAGTCTTTTTTCTGGGCTTGAATTGAATTTTTTTTGTTTGTTTCTTTGTTCAGAAAGTATGATAAGGTGATGGGTGATGGGCATAGAGTCTATAGTTTTCAGCCATCATAGTCCTTAGGCTCTGAGGGCTGCAAAATAGAAGAGTTAAGGGCCACAGATTGCCTACCACTAGTCTAAACACCCATGTTTCATTTACCCTTCTCCTTTGTTTGCCCAATATCTATGCATTCAGCTGAGAGGAATACAGAGGAAATGTAATTTCAGTTTTTTCCTGGACCCTGGCTTATATGCTCCTGCACTCATTACCCAACATAATAAGACTGGAGCATACAGGTGGTGAGCAAACTAGTACGAGGATGCTGGAAATGCACGTAGCTATCTGATTTTATCATCTAATAACAAGCTCTAAAAGATTCAGGCAAATACATGAATTTGGTTACAATTTTTGGATGAAAGCAGGCCTCTTTATAGCCATCTTGACAGAAAAAAAATAAGACTAGATAAAGCTTTTGGTGAGATCCAACAGAAATCTATGAATGCATTTGTCCTTTCTTCATTTTTATCAGTTGATACATGCCTCCTCTGTTATTACATCAGAAGAAAATATATTTATCCACTACTACCAGAAGTGACAATTGAAGCTGGCAAGGCATGAAGCAATTGCCTTAGGCCAAATAATACCATTTTGCAAACTTGATATAGGTGTCCTTCATATTCCAGTCCAGAAAAAAACCCAGCAAAATATGTCCATTTTCAAAAAAGGATGAGGAAAAGAGACTAATGAGCTAAAATTTGGACTCTCTCTCTCTCTCTCTCTCTCTCTCTCTCTCTCTTGCTCTCTCTCTCTCTCTCTCTCTCTCTCTCACACACACACACACACATACACACACACACACACAAACAGACATAAACATACACACATACACACAGAGAGATGTTAAGTATCAGTAAAATTGACTAGATTACATCCATATTTGATTTTTCCAACCAAATTCCTTCCAAATGGGACATAGTTCTCAAAATTTCCAACCAACATAGCCACTGACTGATTTATAGGGTTGAAATGAAAAAAGGAAGGTCTTCCTTTTGAATAATTTTTTCCTCATTAAATTCAATCTGCTGTAAAATCAAATATTTCTCATTGGTAGATACATACACTTAGAGGAAATATATTTAAGTTGTCTCTCAGCTTAACTAGAGACTAGTATGACGATAGACAACTCCATAACATTTTTTAGATTACTAACATTTTACTGTAAATTACAGAACAAGGATTTCTTATTTCTCTCTTCTACATTTAAGTTCTTCCATCAATACTGGTGCAGCCAGTATATTTACCAGTCCTTTTTTTTAATTCACTCTATGTTCTTTCCTATGAATGTTGGTGGCAAGAGGACTTAAGGAATACATTGTCAGTAAAGAAGCCTACTTTAGATTATAGAATGTGAACTGAAGAGCCATTCATGAATGTGAATGCACTACTGTTTAAGGGATGGTTTCTTGCTCTCTTGCATTCCAGCTCATGATTCATTAAGTAACATTTCTGTTAATTCAATAAAGTACGTGAAAAGTTGTCCTTCTCCCATCTACCAAAACTCCCTCCAAATATCTTCCTGTTCCATAGCTTCACAGCATTTGACTTTACTGTTCTGGTTTCAAAGGATAGCTCAGAGTTGGCCTTTTGAGACAAACTACATTAAACATGTTGAGTCTATGTAGCCCTCATTTCTAATAGCCAGTGTAGAACCCTTGCTATCCTTGCTCAATTAATAGGTAAAGCCAACAACAAAACTAAACTTCAAAGCCTTCTGTTAACAATCTACTATTGTATATACTTTAGCAGATCTTTTGATAAAAACAGTGCCTGATCAGCAATAGTATAGTTTTCCAAAAATTATAAAATAGCTCTAATAATCTCTTATTATTGTCTATGGTAGCTGAGGCTCCAGCATCTGGAGGCCTATAGATTTCCCAGTCCAACTTTATGAACAGAGTTATTACTTTATGTCCCCAATTCTGATTATATCACAAAAGATAATGGCTTGCAAATTATTTAATAAATGCAGAACAAATTTATCCCAATTTATGCCAGTTGTATATTCTGCATGGGAGTCATACCATTTGCCATTCTGAGAAGCTTAATATATTGCTCAATTTCCTCAGCAAAGGTATTTATTGGGAATTGGAACATCTGCTATATAGAACAGCCAGGCATAATTCCATTAGGTAAAATAGTGAAGCTGATATCTGAACATCTGGGACACTTAAAACTTCCAGCTGCATTCTTCTGCCAGTTAAGAAAGGAAATGAATGGGGAAAAATATGGAAAGACCAAGAGTTCAAAAATGTCATGTAAAGTTAAATATTTAAATTCAAATATGATTATCATCTTTTCCTCCTCCTCCTTATTTGAACCTCCTTTGCAGATAGTAGTTCCCAGGCAATATAAAACAATAAACTCAAAAACGAATTAAGAAAATAACAGTACATGCAACTGCAATCTCTCCAAAAAAGTCTAACAAGTATTATTTTATCCTTTCCTGTTATGAAAAAAGGCAATCTACTATAAGATAAACCAAAATAATGAAGACCCAAAACATTTTTTTTAATTAAAACACCCTAAAACAGTGATTACCAGGCTCACAGCTCATCAGATCAACAGCTTTGGGTACAGATTTGTGAAGGGTTATACAGAAAAAGATACATTTTAAATCATGAATAAATTACATTTGCATAAGTAAGAAAGGCCCAAATCCAGACCTTGAGGCTAACACCCTAGTTTTGCAGTTACTCCAATCTACATTTCTTTAGTATTACAAGTATTATAAGATGAACCCCTTTTACATTACCCTTTTGTTTGATATGTTTAGTCATCTTGTTATCTGGCTTTTGCTCCCTTCTTCGGAATCACACAAAATTAAATTACAATACCAAAGGTAGCTTCCTTGATTTTTATATAGTTACATTTCTGCTGCAAGCATAACATGATTTTAAACAGAGAAATCAATTGTTAACTAAGAAAACGACCTCACCTACTTTTACAGATTTATTTTAAACAGACCTCATCAACCAGAAGTAAATTGTGTATCTAAGATGAAAAAAGGTTTTCATGATATTCAATAGTTATAATGCAATTGTAATAGCAATAGCATTTAGACTTATATACTGCTTCACAGTGCTTTACAGCCCTAAGTGGTTTACAGAGTGAGCAATCTGGTTCCTCATTTTACCACCTCAGAAGGATGGAAGGCTGAGTCATCTTTGAGCTGCTGGCAGTCAGCAGAATTAGTCTGCAATATTGCATTCTAACCACTGCACCACTACGGTGCCTCTAATGCATAAAGAATTGTCTACTCTGATGTAATATTTGCTGAAAAGGTTTAACTCCTTTTTGTTAAAGTTCATTTTTAGTTTTATGGATGGTTCTCAGAAACTCAGATCTTACACTGGTGCCCTTCACGCCAATAATAAGAGAGAAGTAGAGTTGAATGTCAGCCAAACAATGATCATACCTTATTCCAAAGTATGAAGTCTTTATCCAGTGTTTATTATACATTTTAAAGACCACAAGATATAAGATAAATGTTTGTGTATCCCTCAGCTAAAAAAAACCATGGACTTATGTAAATAAATAAACAAAAATCCTACTGTGCAATCTTCTGTACTTGATTGAGAAGCATAAAACTATTGTATCACCTTTTTCTACAACAACCAACTACTGAATAGATCTAACAAAGTATCATTGGTGATGATGTTCACAATTGCATGGGATCAATATGTAGGGTCACACTTTCCATCTCTGTCCTGACAAATACAGTAACACATTTCAATATTAAATCCATGTCTAGGTAAGTGCAGATAGTCCATATCATCAAAATGGCTTTCAACTGAATCAAATCTCTCTTCTTAAAGTCTTTATCTGAAAAGAACAAAAATTGTGATCACTTTCAATTAACATGGCAACAATAAAAATGGACTGAGATCATGGCTACAGTAATCAGCCATTTTCCTTCAAGCACTTTTTCTACAGTCTTATTTGTTCCCAGTTTAAGTAGATGATACTGCAGATGCTTTTTCAACAGTAGCCTCAGATTTTAAGGTAGAATGAACAAGTTTTTTTTTAAAAAAAATATGGATATTCCATTGAGACTTATTTTTACTGTGAAGAAAATATTATGAGGGAAATTAATGATGGCCAGTATTGATTTATTCTTGATGTTTATGACCCAAGACTCTAGGTTAATATGCTTAACTAATCAGTTAAAGATCTAGAACCTTCCCTTGTATAATGTACTAAGCTTAGATGATTTAATAAAGTAGATTGTGCTATTTAATTAATATTTATCTCATGCTAGGTGGCAGCATATTCTATTAAAATATTTACCATACATAACTTTAGCAAGAGCAAAAGCATTTAGACTTATATGCCACTCCATAGTGCTTTACAGCACACTCTGAATGGTTTAGAGTACGGGTGTCAAACTCGCCGCGTCATGTGATATGTCACGACGCATCACAACTTTTTTTGCATTGCTGGAACTGGGGTGGGCTCAGCCTCCATATGATGCAACCAGCCCACAGGCCAGCAGTTTGACACCCCTGGTTTAGAGTGTCAGCATATTGCTCCTGACAATCTGGGATTCATTTTACCAATCTCAAAAGGATGGAAGGCTGAGTTAACCTTGAGCTGGTCAGGATCCAACTCCTGGCTATGGGCAGAGTTAGTCTGCAATTCTGCATTCTAATCACTGCAACCTCATGTATCCTGTGATGGTGTTTTTTTAAAAAAGATCTATACTAAAAACTTTGAAAAGGATACTAAAATTAAAAATGACTGTAGCATTTTGCTTATCTATCAGTTAGATTATTTTTCCCACCGTGATGTCATTACTTGATCCCTTAAACCAGTGTACTAATAACATGTGAGTAAAAATGACCTTATTCTGTTAGTAAACAGAAGAGATAACAGTCTCTCATCCTGACTGCTGCTGTGATTTGTTATGGCAGGTTGTAATGATGACACACTTTTGAATCATTCATTCAGTTTGCAGAGAAAAGAAACTCCTGACCAGTTACGTTTCACATCTGATTAACCCAAACATAACAAAATGATGTCCATCTGACTTGTTTATTTTCATTGGTTAAACATTAATCACTCTTGTTCTACAAAGCAAATATAAGTAGATTAAAATAAATGGTTCAATTGTAATCAGTTTAAATGTGAGCTTCCATCAAGTTACTGACCCCTTTCAACAGGTGCAGGAGTTAATCTTCCTCTATGTATAGAAATCAATTTGTCCTAACCGTCTCCAAAACTATGTTGCAAAACCCTCATTCCCAGAGAATTCTCATATGTATTCTAAGTCTGCCTCTCCAAATGTCTCCTCAAAGTGATTTTTTTATCTGTTGCACTGGCAGCAGCTGGTAGAATTTGGAAGCTAGTGTAATTAATACACAAGGCAGAAAAAAGGGTGAAAACTTTAAGAGGAAAATAATCTTTAACCTTTCTTCTTCTGTGTATTATGAGCACATTATTTATGTATTTATTTATGATATTTATCTACCCTGTCACAGCCCCTTGGCTGAACATATTTTCTGTCAAATAGAAAGTCAAACCTGTCATATGCTAGATTTTGCTCATATAGGAATAAGCCAATTTCTAAATATTTTGATTAAGGGCAAAAATTGTTTTGTTGTTGAAAAAACATATCAGGGATGAGGGATCTGAAGCCTATGAAATAAAACTGATTTGACAGACATTCTAATTGGTCTCCTACGTATCACATGAAGCTACCTTACTTCTATGATTTTCCCTCCTTTCAGAAAGTCACTGCACTGGAGATGACATCTGAAGAGCTGACAGCACCCTGAAAGTTTTGAGGCAGGAATAACTCTTCTCTTGTAGATGTGTTGTCAGTGGCCTACTTTCTTTTTCCTATTGAACTTGAGCAATCCAGAATTTGCCAACATATATCTTCTGAAAATCATAAACTCAGCTTTTAAATTGTGCCTTTAAGAAGCTTAAATATATTTTTGTTATTCAAAAAACAAACAAAAGAGGTGGTTAGCAAATTTGGAAAAAGATTCAATTCCTTTTCCTTTATAGGATATTGGGTGCTCTCTTGCAGTACTAAGCAGTGTAAGAAGAATATTGATATCTTAATGGTTGTTCTATCTGCAATTAATATGTTATCTACAGCCAATAGCTGTACTTACATTTAGTGGTAAGTCTTGGTGAATTTAGTGAGCTAATTCTAAGTTCATAGTGTTCTATAATTATATATTATTACACTGCTTCCTGAGTGCTACGCTCCTATGACTAAAATTAAGTATTTGTATTTAACTTTGAAATGTGGCTATTTAATTTTCAGGACTATGATAAACTGAGTACTTTAAATATCAGTTTTAAAGAATGATTCAAAGTCCTAGGAACAGTACTTGTAATCCAAAGTGTTGTTTTAGTTGAAGCTGAATCATTGGCAGGAGTTACTGTTGACTTAGCAGTTTCAGTTCCTCCATTTGTTTCTACACACAAACACACTCACACACTAGCACCCACTCACCAAATCTTTAAGAAAATGGGATGCAGATATCATTACAACATTTGTTCAACTTGCTGAGAATTAGATTTCCTAGGGCATGTCCATGTATATTTTTGCTTGTCTCTTAGTAAAATGTTTGCTTTGGATCTCCTTGAGAGAAATTTCACCCATCTGACTGTGCACAGTTTGTTTCAAGAATTATTTCAGCCATCACTCTCAGAATTGCATTTGGAAACTGAATTTAGTAGATCAGATTAGCAAGCCTTCATTTGTTTTTTAATTGTCTAATTGACATAATTATTAAGTGCTTTTGGTAGTAGGCCCAGTTCCTAGGGAATGGGGAGGACCATATTTACCTTGGAATCAGTAGAGCAGGTCCTTGGGAAGAAGTCAATAGGGGGATAAAAATGCCAAATAAAGTCTGAACATCTGGCTGACTGTTCAATGAACCATAATAATAATAGCAATTCATACTAGATTGATTATTATATCATATTAGATTGATCATTACCTGGGTCATCAAAGACTTTGCTAGGTGTTGGAGTTCCTGGCCATCTGTTGACAATTGGTCTACAGGACTCAGGACTGTTAACTAGACAATCAGAGCAGGATTACTGGAAGAGAAGGTATTTACCCATCAGAAATAAATGCACTAAATGCACTAGTATACCATGAAGGCTTACTGAGTACTCGAGAGTGAACTGGCCTACAAGAAAAAATGAATGAAGAGTAGAAAAGAGACATGACAAGTCAAAATGTACAACCAGTAAACACACACAAACACACACACACACACACACACACAATAATAGGCAAAGCAGATAACAACAAAATATGGCAGTGGCTAGGAGCAGGAAAGTTGAAGAAAGAGGCAAAGAGTTTAATTCTGTGGCTGCATAAGCCCAAGCTTTAAGAACAAATGCATACAAAGATAGAAATAAGAAGACAGTAACAGACAGTAAATGCCACTTATGCAGAGAAGCTGAAGAAGCAGTGGACCACCTAGTTAGATCCTACAAGAAGATTGCACAGAATGACTGTAAAGAATAGCATGTAAAGTAGCAATAATGGTGCATTAGAATATCTGCAAGAAATGCTATTTGCCTCCAAGCAAGAATTGGTGAGACCGCAAGATTGACACAGTAGAAAATGAAGAAGTGCTCTGGAACTTTAGAATTCAA
The DNA here is from genome assembly GCF_001527695.2 of Protobothrops mucrosquamatus. Taxonomy (NCBI): domain Eukaryota; kingdom Metazoa; phylum Chordata; class Lepidosauria; order Squamata; family Viperidae; genus Protobothrops; species Protobothrops mucrosquamatus. Next base: position 555,507 of record NW_015386502.1, on the reverse strand, counting down.
ACAGACAAGCATCTGCCACACAACACTCCATACTTAATAGTTATAAACTTGAAAAAAAAGTTTAGATAGCCTGAAGACAGAAAAAAAAAGAACTAGAAAAATCACAAAATATAAATCCTGCAAATAGAAGTAGAATGACTGTGACAAAAGAATGTAAAGATAGTGTGAATAGGCACCTTGGGTGTAATCCAAAAATATCTAGAGCACCACTTTGAACACCATCGGCCTTGACAAAATTACAATCAGTGAACTGTAAAAGGCAGCTTTAATTGCAACAGTTTACATGTGATGATACCCTTAATACCATCAAATAACATCTGCCTATCCCATCAAGTCTTGAGAAGGACTTGATAGAGCATAAAATTGCCAAATCCAATTTAAATATCTGGGTGATTGTGCAACCAACTCTAATAAAGTATTAAATTTATAGACCTCCAAACCTATAAATTTGATTGGAAGATAAAAGCAAACCTCAGACTAAGTAGGAATTAGTTTTAGTAGAACTCAGTTTCTATATCTTATAGTCAAATAAATAGATGGGACATAAATGCCTTTAATAAATAAATATTGTAGTTCAAATGTGTAATAGAAATTGTTTTTCTGCAGGCAGAACCTTTTTCCTGAATATTCTGAAAACTTGCTGCTATGACCATCATCATTTTTATCTCATCACATTACAATGCCACTGCATGTTTAGATCTTTTTTAAAATTCTTTTTTTAATTTTTCTTTTTTTCTTTTTCTTTTCTTTTTAATCATTGAAATGTAAACATGTATGTGAAGGAAAGAAAAACACAAAAACAGTTCTTGGAATTCAGTTCTAACTTATTAGTTTATTGACTTCAGTGAAAGTCAGTCAGATAGCCAGTCAGTCAGATGACAGACAAATTCCTTAAGGAAAGTAAACTATTTATTTAAAAAAAAAATAGCACCTAGACTTTCTTTCTGCTAATATTCACTACACAATGTATCCACTCAGATTTCCTCTCAGCAGGATCTATAACACAATTATTTTACATTTTTAGAACATGAACAAGCTAAAAGAATATTTGTCCTTCAAATGTTAGGTCTCTCGGTATAGCAAGTTTAGCTTTTCAAAGCAATAGATATAAATATTTGAATACTATACATAATTAATCTAGTATAATATGTTAGCCAATCTATATAAATATTTTGTTATAGTTTTGGCCAATGATAATGAAAGTGAAGCCAGTAATAGACATTGCATTAAGATTTCACAATATAAATCCACAGTTAAAATAACTTAACGGAGAAAATCTAGGATGACCTTACTATGTAGGCAAAAATGCTTAAAATTGATGAACAAAGTGCTGCAAATGTTAAAAATTAGAGTAATTACAAGATTCAATTATCAAGATAGTCTGGAAATTATTTAATTATTATTTTAGAGCTTGTAAATGAGGAATAATTCTATGAAATTTGTAAGATAATGTAAAGGGAACAGGCAGGCATGTATTAACAATGGCAGCGGGTCCTTCCAAATATCGGTATATATAGTACTATTACCATTGTCATTAGCTAGGTTAGAGATAGTTACTTTTGGCATTATTCTGGATAGCTATTGTGAAATTAGGTATATAGCTTTATTGTCTGTTTCCATTGATAGCGGTAGGATAGTCAGGTGAAATTTTTATGGTCTAACAAATTCAACCATAATTATTATATCCCTCATCATAATAGGAACAAAAGAAGTTACCATGTCAAATTCCCTCAAAGATATATTCAGCATTCCAAACAGATGCTTTCCACATTTTACCATGTTTGGAATCCTGAGAACTGTAGTTAGTAGAGTTAGTGGCTGGATAATGCATGGCTCCAAAGGGAAAACTGATAGCAAGTTTCCAGTATCTGAAACAGGGAGGTTTTCCAATTCTATCTGTGGATACAAAGAGATTCCTGTAGAAGTCTCTAGTCTTTTTCTTTTCTTCTTATGTTTCAGGGCCCAGGACTCAGACTCTGCTTCTGACTCCAAAGAAACTGTTCCAGCTGAACCAGTAGAACCAGTCAGCCTTAGGAAACATCAAGCCAGGAGCCACCTGAGGATGATTAAACATAGGCACCTTCAGAACAATTGGTGAGATAATGAGGTAGAGCTTCCAGGTCTTCAAACTTGGCAAATGGAGATCAGAGAAGGGCAAAGACAAACCCTTTGACAAACTCAATGAGACTCCTTGCCAAGCAGAAGATAGCTGGCTGTAGCCTGATTTAAGAGGCAATCCTGACCTATATTTCAATGTTAGGAACAACGGTATGAACTTTCCTTTAGTGTGTTATTTAGCTCTGACCTTTCAACTAGCTGACAATTCTGAACTTCTTCTCTGAACTTTGGACTGGATTTTGTCTTTTCTTCTGCAGGTTCCTTTTCAAAAGTACCCAGACATGTTTCTTGCTGAGAGACTATGAATAACCTTGCCATTCTCACCTAGCAACTGTACATGTGTGAATTTAAAACCTGGAACAAGACATTATGGATTTTTTGGGAGATGAAGATAAAACCCTTCTACAGGTGATTGGAAAAATGAGCTGCCATATCACTGAATTTTTAAAAAAAAACCAGAGAGGAAGAAAAAGAACAATTAAAATATCTTGGGCTTTGGAACAACAATATTCTATGTACAAAGCAAATGTTATAGCCATTGTGCTATTATAATATTTATGCTAACTAGCTTTGAAAAGTATTTTATACTATTATAAGCACTGAACCAGAAGCATCCCTATCTCTGTGGAAAAGTCAATGAATTGCAGAGGTTAGCCTGAAACAATAAAGCACATTCTACCAGAAAGACTCAAGGCACTGTAGCATGGAGAAATATACTTTTGAAATGGAGCAGAAAAATCATGTTCTGAAGTTACTTTGGCAATGAGTGGAGGATTAATAGAGAGCAACATTGTCTACTTCTGCCATCCAGAAATCATTGCCTCACCACTGTAACAACCAGTTAAGCCTTAAACATCTTAGACTTGTGATTAACATCATCACATCCAAGCCCTTATTGGGGACACTTGAATATATATTGATCTCCTCAAAAACAGTCTAAATCAATCAGTCCTAGCCTAAACCTATTCTTCTGAAGAACAGAGGTTTGAGGATACAGGAAATTACAAGTTGTATTTGATGGATCTCTCTTCCCAAACAACATAAGGAAAATGCCAAGAAACTTCCGGTTCTGCGCAGATAGCACACCAGCCGAGGGATCTAGACGATCTGATCCCTACAGCTGATTTCTCTCTGTCCCCAGACCCTAAATGGGCCAAAGCCACCCCGGAGTGGTAGCAAGGAAGGAGGGAAATGCTGCCGATCCAGGAGAGACATCAGTTAATCTGGACGTCTAGGGAAAACTGTCCAAAAACCGACAGAAGAAAGACTAGCATCATTCATGAATCTAGCCCAAGCTACATGCAGACGAAGCCAAAAAGCACTAAACTAAGTGTGATTGTAAACAGCGTGACTGAACTGGGTAAGAATATTGATTTTCTCTCTTCTACCTGACTGATTTCCTGAGAAAAAAAGAAAAAAAAACAGAAGTAAAAATCCTCCAAAAGTGAGGGGGGTGTATTTATTGTCCCAAATTTTTAGTTTGTTTATTCCTCTTATTTCCATGGAAGATAGCCTTCTTGTTTCCTTCTGGTAGACTCCTCACTACCTGGTAATAGCCATCCATTTGGTAAGTTGGGTGGCTATTTAAATTCTATTAGTTCAACATGTGATCTCTTATTCTTATTTTATCTTTACAATAGAAGCATCTTCATTACATCCTGATAATTAGAGTTCCTGAGCATCACAATTCTAGTACCCAAGTCATTTCCTTGCTTCTCATGGCCAATTTCTACTGGTTCTTTTTATTTTCCTAAGTTTACTGCAACTCACTAGATTACACTAATGAAAAATTATTAAATAAAATCCAAGAAGCTGCAGACTTTAAGTATCAGCATTAGTCATTCCATTCAATGTTTTATGCCATAGAGGTGTTAGACTGAAAAACTACTTCAGTGAAATCTGTGGTCAAAAGGAGCTATTATTTAATCCAATTGTTTTAGGCTACTCAGGGAGAAAATGACTCCAAACAAACAAAATTAAATCTACTGCTGCCAGATTTTGCCATCATAATAGCAATCTTCTCCTCACCGTCCTGTTCCTCCATCTTATCAATTACAGTGAAGATATTTGCTGCTTGTAGTAGAAAATCTAATTTGTAATGCTCATTGACTAAAGGAAACAATTTTTTGCAGACACTCTTTCAGTGGAAACTGAAAGGAAGGGAAGGGGGGGGGGAGAGAGATTGTCAGTCCATTGGTGTCTTTTTCTTTATTAAAAATTAAAGCAAAGTGTCATGCTCTGGATTGAGATGTTAGCAGAGTTCTATTGGACCCCCTGCCCCAAAGTTAGAAATTTTAGTTAATCTTTATTTAATAAATCAATGTAAAAATGTGCAGTTTTCTTAGCAACATTTTCAGAAATGGTTTGCCATTGCCTATTTCCTTGGTTTAGAGCAGGGGTGTCAAACTCAATTTCATTGAGGGCCGCATCAGCATTGCGGTTGCCCTCGGGAGGCCAGGTGGGTGTGGCCAGGGTGGGTGTGGCCTACTGGGTGGGCATGGATGGAATGGGTGTGGCCTACTGGGTGGGCCTGGCCAGCTCTACATCGTTTGCGTCAATGGTGCCTGTGGGGGCCTGGGCAGGAGTGGGACAGATCTGAGGGTCTCTGGCAAAAGGGAGTGGGACCAGGACAAGTGCCAAGGCATGATCCACTGGAGGAGCCTCACTGTTCCTCTCAGGCCATGTGGGGGGGCTGGATGGTGGTGCAGGGAGGTGTCACCCTTCGTGAGGAATGAAGAAATGCACCATCGCCTGGAAGTGGCCAGCACATGGCCTTCACCTACTTCACATATCTGTCTTGGTGGGCTCTGGGGGAGGGGATGCCATGAGCAGCATGAGAGTCAACATTACCTGCGCAATGCTGCCCAGCCCTCAGCCTGCCTGGTTTCGTCAGGCAGTGAGGCGCTCTTCTCACAGTGCCGAGAGGTTGAGCCGGATGGCACAAATCTGAAAAGAAGCATGATGCCGCCCAGCCCCCAGCCTGCCCAGTCTCGGAAGGCAGCAGGGCACTCTCCTCACAGTGCTGAGAGGTTGAGCCGGGCGGCGCAAAGCTCGCCAGCTTTGCATCTTGCTGCCTGCTTAAACTGGGTAGGCTGGTGGCTAGGCAGCATTGCACTGCTCATCAGATTCGTGCCACCCAGCTCAGCCTCTTGGCACTGTAAGGAGAGCACCCCACTGCCTGCCGAAACCCCTCCCCCGGAGCCCATCAAACAGGATATGTAAAGTAGGCCAGGGCCATTTGTTGGCCACTTCCAGGCGATGGTGTATTTCTTCATTCCTCACAAAGGGTGACAGCTCCCCAGCATGCACCCAGGAGGTGGGGCCGACGTGTCAGGGGCTGGTTCCTCACTGTTTCCAGATGGCCTTGTGGAGCTAAGACTGAATGTGTTTCAACATAGATGGCCACCACAAAATTGTACATTGGCTCCCTCCCGGCCGGCCTGGGCCAGGGCCAAGGTAGCGGGGGCTGTTCCCTCACTGTTTCCAGGATGGCTTCGCGGGCCACATGAAACCACTTCGCAGGCCGCATCCGACCCCCAGGCCTTGTGTTTGACATGTCTGGTTTAGAGAGACTGACTGGCCCAAAGTCACCCAGTTAGTTCAAGTCTCAGGCAGCGCTACAAAGCATGGCTTCCTGTTTTCCAACCCAGTGTTTTAACTTTTACATCAAATTGGTTCTCTCAATGTAATTATTATTATTATTAAAATATTATTATTAAATTGTTTTCAAGTTACACTTGCTTTTATTCACTTTGGTTATTAGATTAAATTATGATGTGTTTTTAAACAAATATTGAACTGATATAGTATTTTTTTTAAAAAAAAAACAGATTTAATGTAGACCTGATTTAAATTTATGGTCTGAAATTTGAGAGCAAAACAATTCTACTTAAATCATCTGAAGATCTAATTTGTAAGATCTGTCCATAGGCTCTAACAGAAAAGTATCAAAACGTCCTGAAATTGCTTCTATTTTAGGGAGAAGGAAATGAAAATAGCAGAAATGGAAGACTTAAAAGCATTGCAGCTGTATATCTTCAAATGTTTAGCACTACAGATTTTTGAAATATCACTTCCATATTTCTTTAAGCCAGAGATAAGGAAAGCATAGCAGAGGGATTCCAAATTGTTCAGTATAGAGTCTAGATTTACTGAACTAATCCAGTAAGTATCTCACCCCAGGTTAAAAGTAAGAATTTCTCTAAAATTGTTTACTTTTAAAATGTTGAGATTCTGTGCTTGGCATGACACTGAAGAATAATTGTTTCCTTGCCCTTGGGAAATAGTGTACTTTGCTGCCTCTGAACATTGGATTTTATGGGTGCAAAAAGGTTAGGATAGTTATTTAACAAGCTTGGACAATCTGGGGAAAGACTCCTAATCACTAGCTTTGGGGGGGGGGCTTCAGACAGGTCTCTGAATAACATCTAATGATATCATTTTGTCATGCCTGTTGGACTTATAAAAGAGGCATACATTCTGAGTTCAAATATATGTAAAATGATACAAATGATTTTAAAAATCAGCATTCATTTGAAACTAGAACTTTGCTTACTGGCATTAATGAATAGTTAATTAGAAAAGAGACATGGAAGATTATTTCTATATATGATTGTATGCCAGATTATTATATACACAAAAATAGAAAGATTCTGAAATATTCACAATGGAGGAATGGTTGGTGAAGCTAGCAGAAATGGCAAAATTAACTTGTTTGATTAGAGAAAGACCAGTGACTGGAAACCTCTTATGGGCATTTTGTTGAAAAAAAAAAAGAGAAAAATGAACTTGTGGTGTATGGGTTTGAAGATTAGAAAGGGTAGTTTATGGAAAAAAAGAAATTATGTTGTTAACCCCAGAGAGAGGATAAAATAGAAATGCAGTTATAATTCTCTCAAAAAGATTGGAAGCTGTATCTCTCTCTCTCTCTGTCACTCACACACACACACACACACACACACTTTTCTTTTTCCTTTTTTCCATTTTCTTTCTTATTCACTATTTTTTATTATTTTCTTTGTTTCTTTTTCAATATTTCTATTTTTATCTTGTTAAAATTTATTCAATAAAATTATATTTAAAAATATGAAAATCTATTAATTTGTTCTTATTGGCCACTGTAGCTGTGAATGTTGGATTTTATGGGGTGACAGGATGTTCAATACAGTTAGTTGGCAAGCTTGAATCATCCTGAGGAAGACACAATTGTGCCCAAATATGTCAGAGTTGTGACTTGCTGGCAATATTCTATTAATTATTAATTAGAAAAACAGTGGAGGCAGGCTTTCACAATGGAGATTCAATACACAGAAGAGAGGAAGGGAATAAAGAAAGAGACAGGATCCAAACAAATGTACTCGCAGCCTTCTTTACTCTAAAAACAGCAAAGGTTTGAGCCTGTAAGTGTTTGCTTGATACTCATTCATTGAGTGATTAGAGTGTTAAACATATCTTATCTTTGCAGGATTTAAAATTATTTCTGGACTGATCAGTCCTGTGTCCACATTCAGAATGTTGAGAGTTGAATTGAAGTTGGCAGGATCAACCCCAATGTGCATTATTCCATAACTATAAAAGAGAATCAAGCTAACGCTTACCCATTAAAGAAGAAAAGTCACTCTTGCATCTCTAAAGCATTCTAACAGACAAAGAGTTTAATCAAGCCATACAACCCATAGGCTGGGCACTCATGGAGAAGCCATCACATCGTTCAACACTCTCCATAATCTCCCAATATAGAAGTGAGATTTCAACACCATCTATTCATTGTCAGAGACAGCAGAAAAGTAAAGTGTTTAGAAAGATATGAAATGCTTTAAAGCATCTTGATTCTGTTCACTGCTTCAGAATTGCACTCTATTTTGATTAGTGAATTTTCTTTGATAGGGTTGAGTTGACTGAAGCGTTTTCAAGCTGCATCACCCCTTTGAAGATTTGCATGGTTTATAATCTTGTTTGAGTGAGTATGCACACAGGTGAAACTGTATGTATAATTCCCCCTTGCAAACTTAAATTTCTCTTCAGTTTTTTTCTTTTGATAACCATTCCTCTTTTGTTGGACTTATCAATGTTGTGCAAAATCCTGTGCTTATAAGCAAAATTAAACTTTGCAATTCCTTAGTTAGCATCTTATCAGTACCACTTCAGTGAATTTAAGGCCAAAGTATGCTTTCCAAGCCCTAAAAGAAAATCTGCAATTGGCCGAAATTTAATCCATAATAAATTTTCAAATTACATTTTGCTTACAGCTTTTTCTATCTACCTAATAGAAGGCAGCCTTTCTCATGATTATAGGCACTTTTCCCATTGAAAATTAATCTTGTTGGCATTATAAAGACTTTAAACTTGATCTCCAGCTCTTTGCTTCAGCTTACTAGCTGCCCAAGATTTCCTCTTGGAAGTTTTTCATGAGTATTAGGCACTTGGCTTGAGGCCTTCTCTAGCCTGTTTGGCTTTTGCCCTCCTGCTTTATTCCATTTCCATTTCAAATAGAATAGGGGTGTCAAACTGCCGGCCTGTGGGCCAGATGTGTCATGCTGAAACCGCGCCCACCCCATTGCCAGCAATGGGAAAAAAAGTTGCAATACGTCACGACACGTCACGTGACATTGCGAGTTTGACACTCCTGAAATAGAACAAATAGATGATTAGGTCACGTTAAAACAAGAAGAAGAATGATCAGCAGCAAAATCTGTTTGGCAAAGTTAAATATAAGTGTAAATTTACTTATTTTTCTCCAGAATTCTTTAGCATACATGCCATAAGCACAACAATTTCTAGCAATTTCCTAAGAATTAGGAATAAATTTCTCAGGTTTGTTCACTGATCATTTTAGAATTATGTTGTCTAACACCTATTCCACCCCTATTCCAGAAATTATATCCTATTTTAATGTCTCTCCCTCCCTCCCCCCCCCCCCTCTCTCTCTCTCTCTCTCTCTCTCTCTCTCTCTCTCTCTCTCTCTCTCTCTCTCGTGTGTGTGTGTGTGTGTGTGTGTGTGTGTGTGTGTGTGTCTGTGTGTTCCTTTGAGTCACTGTTGACTCCTGGGAATTATTTGGACAAGTCCCTGCAGTTTTCTTGTAATAAAAAAAAAGGTTAATCATTTCCGAAGTGGTTTGCCATTGCCTGCTTCCTTGGGCTAAGAGACAGTAAAAATCTCAAGGTCACCCAGCTCTCTTTGTACCTAAGGTAAGACTAGAGCTCCTGGTCTTCTAGTTTACTATCTGATGTCTATTGTCTATTTTCTGGTATAAAATCTATATTTAATAGGAATACATTTAGTCATAGAAGTTTACACTAATTGGTGATGAATCCCACCTTCTCTTGATTTTTACCCACTACACGTCATTCATTCTCTTTACAGAGTTGTACAGTTGAGGAATTAAGTATAACCCCTTGTGTGAATCATCTAAAGTAGCAGTCTTAAATTGAGGATCTCTGTGACTTTTGCTATCTGAAATAGTACAAAGATGAGAAGAACTATGAGTTCAGCAATGGAGAGAACTCATTGTGCAAAAGAGACCTCAACTTCAATATATTCAGTTGAACAAGGCAGATAATATATGATACAATGGCCATTTTTGCCAGGAACCATTGAATTATTTAAACTAAGAATTAGAAATCAGCAAGGACTGCCAAACTGCTATATTCCTAGTTTGGAAAATAGTATGATATACACTATTTTGTTCTGCCTCAGAGGCAACTTATCCTAATTTGTCCAAATTCAGTAGCCTGGATGGGAGAAAAAAAATGAAATTCTACCCATGTTTAGCATGGGAAAACATAAACAAATAATATTTTATATAAAATTAGGATGTAATTTATTAAATTAGATTATTTTAAGGAGAAAGTATATCACATTTCATAGAAATTACCAAAGGAACTTTTTTTATGAGGTAGATCATAATGAAATTGGAACCAAATGGATCCTATAGGGAGGAATATCTGTGGCAAATTTCCATCAAATAGACTACAACATTTTATATAAAATGAAGACAAAGAATAATGATATTGCATCATGAATAGACTGGAACTAAATGTTGAGAAGAGATAACAGAAAGACATAGACAATATTAACTCATCCTTCTTTTCCATAAAGAAAATGCAGTCCTCAAGCCAATCAGATAACCACAGAAAAAGCTTCTTATAATGTCAGAGAATGGGAGATGAAAAATAATGAGCTGAGGAAATTATTACATTCTTCTAAGCTATTTCGCCCTGCCTCCAAGACCCTGGTGATTTAACAAAAAAAAAGTTTAATCATAAAGATCAGTTTCATTTGAAGGCAAACTTGATGAGAGCCATGGTGGCACAGTGGTTAGAAGGTAGTACTATACAGACTAATTCACTGCTCACTCCAGGAATTCAATTCTGAATGGGTCAAGGTTGATTCAGCCTTCCATCCTTCCGAGATTGGTAAAATGAGGACCCAGATTGTTGGAGGCAAAATATGCTGACTCTGTAAACCCCTTAGAGAGGGCTGTAAAGCACTATGAAGCGGTCTAAGTGCCATTGCTATTGCTATCATGAATCCAAAGCAACAAGGAATTTTAGAACACTAGGAAGCATTAAAAGATATTATGCAAGGAGCAGTGGGGGAAATCACTATTTTGGGAGAAGAAAGCAGGTGGTGCTTGTCTTCTTTCCAAAACTGTAAGCTTCATACTGAAAGTTGTCCCTCACAGAAGACAGATTTTAAAAGAAAACAAGTTAGAAATTAGTGTTGCAACTTTAATGAGGTAAAAGCACCCCAAATTATATGGTTCCTGTTCTGTTTCCAAAGAAGAGGCAGTGAGACAAAGCGGAGTAACACAGTCTTCCTTTATTGCAAATCACCAACAGAACTGAGGACAAATGGCGCGGGTACCTTTTATAGTCCCCCAGCAACCTGCAGCATCAACCAATCGTTGCAAGCCATTTTCCCGCCTTGCGCATTGGACAAAGCAGATTTTTGGTTATCAAAGGCAATGTCACAATAAAATAACAACTAAGAATTTTTAAGGCAGCTACTTTAAAAAAGTTTATCAATGACATACCAGTCTCTATAGGGTTGATCCAATAGAAGTTCTTGCATTGGCCTCTACCCATGAAAAATGTAGAGAAAGACATAACCCATCTCTGGGCTTTTCCAGAGACCCACTGTTGATTTATTATGTGCCATCAGGTCATTTTTGACTCCTGACAGCCACAAAGATTTTCTCCATGTTATTGATATAGAATAGCAGCGTGAAACTTTCCTTTGTCCTCAAAATCTTTATATGAGGTGGTCTTAGGCAAATGCAATATGAAGAAGATTGCTGTTTGTGATTAGCCAAACAACTACAAGTATATTTTTCCTTTCCACAATAGATTTATTGGAGTTCATCTACTTTATTTTTCCTTCAATTCTGCGAGACCTAATTTGGGTAATATTATCTTACTTTTTTTTCTTTCTTTTAATAATATATGCATTTTTATGTCAATGTGCGGTTCATACAGAGCTTGTAGTAGTTGCTTTAGGGCTAGACATCTTTTTACATAAAATCTTACACTAACACTCAGGAAGTCTCTGACATCTGTGTATGAGACATATCAACAGATTGTAGACTGCACTGTCAGGCAAGTGTCTCTTCAGGTAGCCTCAGATTTTGGACTGGATGAGATGAAAAGCGAGCAATTTAATTATTTCTTCATTTATTATTATTGTGTGGTTCCCCTTTTCACAACATCAGAGAAAGAAAGAAGTGGTTGTGAAATTTTCTGTCTCAAATGCCAAAACAACATTAGCCTTTGCCATGTTATACTTTGTCTTATATAAGATGGAATATAATTTCAGGAAGAAAAATGTCTTGGATCAGACTTCCATTTCTGTGTAATACAAAAGGCTTTTGAAAACCTGAATAGCTGACTGTTCATTGTGTACCCAAAATTTGCTTCAGGTTCTCAATGGGAACCATATTTCCAGTAATCAAAAATCCAGCAAACAGCTGCTTTGGCTTCTTCTCAAGTCTCAGTAATAGCTCTGGAAAACAGAAAGCACACAAGGAAACTGTCATTATGATTTCCAAAGTAGTCATTAAACTTGATGTTCTATATAAAAAGTGCTGCTTACAAAAGAGTTTGACAGAATGAAAAAAAAAACACCAACAACTGACGACTATCATAAGCAAATAGGAAAAGCAGGAAACTTCACAGCGTATATCTGAAATAATCCAACATTTGCTATAATTTTTAATTTGGTAAGGTGGAATGGTTATGGTTATTGAAACTGGAAGAACATGAGTTCTAGTCCCACCTTAGGTCAAAGACAGCTGGGTGACTTTGGGTTCTCTGTCAGTCTCAGGAAGAAGGCAATAGCAAACCACTTCTGAAATCTCAAGGAAACTTCAGGATCTTGTCCATCAGCTGCCAGGAGCCAACAATGACTCAAAGGCACATATACATATCTAAAAAGTTGTTGCCATAAAACTGGATTCAGTTTGAATTGGTTTGTGCCTCTGCCTTTTAATGAATAAACTAAGAACACATGGCATTGTTCCCAATCCATTTCTATCACTCAGTACCTCCTGATATTTGGAATCTATCCATGCATTAAGTTTATGCAGCTAACATGAAATGCTGAGAGAAGGCAGAAATCACAGTATACCAACCATTGCCCTCTCCAGCTGCCCAACTGAACATAAGTTGTCATTCACTCAATGCCCCACTGTGTAACCAGCTAGAGTTCTTCTCTTAACAGCAAACTTTCTATTCCACATTAAAAAGAAAAATAAATTATAACTGCCTCACCTCCCCCACAAGCCCCATGTTGGCAGTACACATTGCAAGTATTCTAATCCATTTCCCCAACATCTGAGCTGTTGCTGTGAAAGAAAAGCAGTTAAGACACAATTCACTCTGCATTTAAAGTCCCATAGGTAGCTGTGAATAGATGCCATTACTATATAAAGTTTTTGGATTTAAGAACATACCTCAATACTTGCAAACATAGTTTTAGGCCAGACGTGTTTTCCAAGCCTCCAAGCACTTAGCCATTGTCCTTTTGAAGGCAGGATGAGAACTTCGGCAAACAAATTCTTGGAAGAGGAAGTTGGAGTGGAAGAGGTAGCTGGAGTGACAGCAGTAGTGGGGTTCTTTCTTTCCTGAAGTAAAGCCAGAGATAATGTTGTAGCCAAGCAGCTGAAGAACAAGGCAAAGTAGCAGGCAGTTGCCTGATATTGATTGCCTCACCATCCTTAAGCAAATGTCTGATCACTTCCTTCTCCTCCCCTCTCATTTGTTCCATTATTTCCCTCACCTTTCTTTAATATAGATAGATGGTTCACTGGCAGATATAGTGAATCCAGAACTAGGTTTTAATGACAGAGATTTTTGTAGGCAGAGAAGTGGGGAACAGATAAGCAAAAAGGAAACACTGGACTTTCCAAAGATGTAGAGAATCTGCTGCATTTTATTCCCCCCAATCCATTGAGTATTCAGGGACAGGGAATGAAAACGAAACAGAGTCATTGGAGCCTCAGAAGTCTGAATCAAGAACTCAAAGTAACATTCAAAAGGAAATGTCTCACCAAGACATTAAACTGATCTGGAAGCAATTTTGGGGAGATGGTTCTCCTGCTCTTGCACCAACAGTCTCAATAAACCATCCAGCCTCAGCTGTGGGCACATCAGCAATTCCTTTCTTTCCTTTGAGGAAGGCTCCAGCTTCTCTGCCTGAGCAAGGAATTGAGTCCAGGCCAGAGACTACAGTAAAGTGGGGAAATTTCTTTGTTGCAGGAACCAACACTGGGACCAGAGGTTTCGTTTTCTGAGCTTTCAGACGCATGCTGAAGAACACATTCTGCTAGAGAGAAGTTTCCTGAGGATGGGCTCCAGCACAAATCTGAAAGCTTAGAAGACTAAACCTCTGGTCCTGGTGACTAACCCAGACTGGATCCTGCAACATTATCCTGGGACATGTATATTTGCCTTCATTTGTGAATTTCTTTGTGCAGGCTGATGGGGGCAAACCAACAGGTGCTTTCTCTGCAGGCTTCCCTTTGCTGTCTTAGGTATCTGTCATCTCCCTCAACTTTCTTCTCCAAACCCCATCACTGCTCCTTTTTTAGAGCAGCTTTTGTGTTAAATAGACATTCATATTCTGCTGCGGAGGTTGATTATTTATGAAGAGGTTGGTACTTTCCCTTCACCATACTCAGTAAGAGGAAAACAAACAGTCCAACTGCATATTGAAAATAAAACAAAAGGGTGCAAAGCTCAAAATAGAGTTATGTTGTTCTTGTAACCCACCAATGATATATAAATATACAAATCAGCATGGTGCTAAAGTGGTGTGGAGATACAGTGGGGAAGTCCTCAAACCAAAGAATCTGGACCAAAGAGGAAGAAAAAAGGATGATGTGCTGGTGCCATAAATCCATTGATAAGATGAGGTATCATGTCAACTTTCCCATAATTTAATCTACTACATTTATTTAAAATGTTTATATTCTGTCTACTTTACCCCCAGGGTGTTCTATGCTACTACATCTTTCACATTATAAGTCTTTCATTCCATTGAAAGTTGATGCAATAATTGTGTGATTGGTATTAAATGAAATAAAATTAACTAATTTTCCTTGCACAGTAAATAGAAACCTTGGTGGTGCTATGTCTAAATTCTGTTTTGATCTTACCCTTTGTAACATACAGTAATCAGTGAAAATGAGGAGTTGAGAAGAGTGTAAGTATGAAATTCAGGAAAAAAAATTGAAATTTGCCTGTTGTGGATTGCTATGATGGCAGTTCTCAGAGACTGATCTTAATTCCAGACAACCTTGCATAAAGACAGAATGTCATGACCTAGTATTGGTTTGACAGAGTTTCTGTGGGAAAAAGGCAATAGGGTTCAGATTGTCAAAGCATAAATGTGTAGATAAGAACTAAAATAAAAATGTGGATTACATAATAAAAAGTCTGGGAAATCCCACACATGATATTGCTGCCTCTGGCTGCACTTGCTTTGATGAAATCTAGCATGACTCAGATGATGGTGTTTATAGAAGTTATAACAATTCACAAGAGACAGTGTTATATTTTTCCAATCGTGTGTGCTTGTACAAATTTTGGTCAGGAAACAGCATTGTGGAAGCTGTGGGAGTATATTCTGTCTGCCAAATTCTATTTTCTTAAAAAGATTTTTATTTTTCTGGAGTACTTCCTGTGATGAACATTTTTTTACTTTGTAGATGCTAAGTGGCACAGGGTACCTGAAAATGTAGGCCTATATAACCTCCTCAACTCAATTCATGGGAAAGAAGTAGCTTATTGTTGAATAATTTTGAAATAGGTGCTGCTCAATGATCAATGGCTTTCTCATCCTCCATTTTGCAGATGTATAGATATGTGCAAAGTGGACCCTCAGATTTAATGAGCACACCCTTTTGCAGATGGTCTGTTAAATTAAGGTCTCAATAAATATATTGAGAGGAGTGGGAAAATGAGAAGATCATAGATAGATGGAATGGATGAAATTCTAAAAAAAAATAGGTGAAAAGTTTATAGAATGAAAGACAGCGTATGACGTATGTAGTAGACAGAACAGTGGTCCATAAGAATGAAAAAGTATAGAGAACTATAGTGAATAGTGTTGGTACAAATCAATTTAGCTATGTAACCTCTTCCTTTTTTAAAGTTGTGTCTTGAATTACTTTGGCATACTATTTCTTACTCCTTTTCTATGCTCTGCATAAAGTTGTTTTCCATAAAAAAGTATAGCATGATAAGTTGCATGCATCCTGAGACTTAAAATGGAAATGCATACACTGGGATGTGTTATAGCACATTCCATACCCATACATGATTTTCATTTAACAATAATTAAGTTAAGAATTATAAATCTGCATATGCTACATACAAAAAAAAATCTTGCTATTGTAAAGAATCATACTTGACGTTAATGAGATTTTGTTGTTCAAAAGGGAGGGAACTAAAGATCTACATTCCTCCATTCCCCCTTCCTCTAACAAATTAAGAATGAAAAAGGACAGAAGCTGACAATTTTTCAAATTGCTCCTAAACTGCCACCATCGTCCAGATTCCTCTCACATTTAAATGTACATGTGGTTCTCTGCATCTTGAAATTCTACTGCCTAAGGTCACCCTTCTGTTCATTTTCTTCCAGTATTTTTCTGTGCTAAGAAGAATGAGCTGAGAAGAAAATGAGTGGATGATGTAATTTCAGTGGGTCACATTGGAGAGAGAGATCAAGGAATAAACACCTGTAAAAAAACTGCAGTTAAGATGTCACTTCCTGTTTCTGGCTGAATTCACTTGGGGGCAGCATTGAATACAGAACATTTTCTAATATCTGGACCACCAGCCTGTCAATAAATCAGCATGAACCTTATTGTTTTCCAAAATCTGAACATTTGGCAAAGCTGGAATTTATAATGTGACAAATTTGTATAAAATGTTCAGTGCTGAAAAAAAGGATTTTGATTTTTAATAATCCATAAAAGTGCATTCATTTTAAACAATCAAAGTAAAATATTTTTATTGGTAAACTTAACTGCAAAATCAATATTATTTAATTATTATGTAATTATATATAATGTACAAGTAAAAAAAAACAGGGAATCAGCATTCTATGTGAGTAAATATTGGCATTTTACTTACTAAATTCATATTTGCTAAATTCATATGTAATAAGAGTGAATTTACTATAAATGAGAATTTAAGAATGACTTGGAGGTAGGCATAATTTAAGATGACAAAAAGGCTCAATTAGGATGAGCCAATTTTACATCTTTAATTTCTATTAATTTATTAATAGACCAACAATCAATGTCCATATGGGCATCTTGCTGTGACAGAATTCTTGGAGGGAGGGAGGGGGGGGAGGGAGGGAGGAATTTCAAAATGTGACAATAAGTAAATATAGGTAAAAAATTGTTAAGCAATCTGGAAGATATTCAAAGAGCTCACCAAGACCCACCTTAATGAATTGAGCAGTTTTGCTTATTCTGTTTTCAAGCTTTTGTATCCTGACCTGACTTCATTTCCACTGGCACTAAGCCTAATTGATGAACCTTCATAAGAATCTTACTTCATTGGCCATGCATTGCTATAAGAGCTTTGATACTTGATCACGCTAAAATAGAAATACAGTATTTGAGATACAGAAGAGGAACGGATTTTATCTGTTCACTCAATCCATTCTATTTAGCACAGCAGTAACACATATAAGGAGAAAAAACCTAACCCTGTTTCCTGTTTTTATATAGTATGTTGAATAGAATTGGTTTTGAAAACTCTTACGGTATTTTTAAAGATGAGAGATAGAAATGTTCTTATTATACCCTCAGCAGTTTATCATAGCTTATGTCAAGGCCTTATGCAGGCAACAAGGCAATGTACAATTCCAGCAGCACCAACATTAGACCTTCAATTGAAATAGATTTGTTGCAACTTTATAATCAGTTTGAATAGAGAGCATTGAAATATGGAACATCAAAAAGATTTTCTATAGAACCCATTTCCTATAGAGAATATGCTAGTTTACCTTCAGAAAGTGAGTCAAAGATAAAATGTTTACCCACCCACCGCAATCATCATCATCACAATCATTATCTTCATCCTCAAGTGGGACCCTGGAATTGTAGGGTACAAATAATGTTTCAGAATGATGAGCAGAATTGAGATAACTCCTCGAGGAGAATTTGTATCTTTACAAATTACACAAGTATCACTGGAAAAATTAATTATCTTCTCTGGAGTTAAAAGTGTATATGAGATTGCCATATAGAATAGATAGATGGGAAAAATTGTACCGTAATTCAGAAGAAGATAGTTGGTTTTGTGCTCCACGTTTAATCCTTCACTTATCTTGTTGCTGGTGACCAGTTTTTTAATTTGTTTAAAATCTGCATTCTGCCCTTCAGAGCTGAATTTGGAACTCTGTATGGTTCATACAAGAATATCTGCAGCTCACACATAATAATAATAAGCAGTTGCATATGATTTTGAAGAAAGATATATTTTCTTCAGTCTAATCAAAATTAGGATGCAGAAAGGTCCAAAAAGCTTCTATTAGATATTACTTTTAATATTTGGTTCGTGGAAAATGCAGATTTCCTGCTCTGGCATTATTTCTGAAATGCTTCTACTAATTCTTCTTTTTTAAACTAGCAGAGCCTATGTATCAGCTAAGTGCTAGCAGGATGCAAGAACATATGCCAGATGTTCCACCAAGTATAAGGAATATAAACTCTGCAGAAAAAAAAAACATCTCTTGTCTGGTTATAATTCAAAGATTTATTCAAGAGACAGAAGCAATCAAAGCTGCATTTACAGGGACATCACCTATATCTTAAGCAAGGTTAAAGAGAGACTTTACTGTAGGAATTAGAACAAAGGACTTGAGGCTTTTGGAAAGCTCATAATTTGATCTACCCAAATTTAAGAGGCTACCACCCCATTTGCCAAAGTCCTGACGATCTCCCAGCTTTTGCAGTTTTGGAAAAGCAGCAAAATGTGGAAAATTAAGGAGTGCTTATTACAAGACAAATAGCTGCATTAAGTAAATTGCATTAAGAATCCCCAGGTGGAAATCTTTCTGGAAAATGCACACCTGGTGAACTATACAAAGACAATATTCACCATATGGCTTGACTAGGTTTTGCCACAATTTATTATGGTCTCAAAGAAAGTTTGCAATGATCTAGGGTGCATAATTAGATTTTGTAGTAAATGATTGCCCCAAATTAGCTTATCAATAACTGCAACTAGGCAGTTCTGTTTGAATCCTGCTGCAAATGGATACTTTTGTGATGAAAATGGTTTGCCTGGGACAAAGACAGCTCTGGGACAACAGTAAAATGTGAGTAAAGCAAAATGAAGTAACAAATTGTGCATGCCCTTTTTACTTTTATGGATTCAAAACTTTTAATAAGTTTGCTGCAGCATAACTGAAATATAACAAGTTAGAAAAACGTGGCTTTGAATTTAGAATTTGTGCAGTGCTTCCTATTGATTCCTATGGTTTGTCCAGGGGGAAGGAAGGGATGGGAAGGTGGTTTGCCATGAAAAGTTCAATTGTTTCATTTATGTATCTAATGACTTTGGAAATCAATGCTTAGGAATAGCAATCTTTTACATCAGGCATGTCAAACTGCCAGCCCACGGGCTGGATGCATCACACCAAAACCGTGCCCACCCCATTGCCGGCAATGGGGGGAAAGTCCCGATATGTCATGTGACATGACAAGTTTGACATGCCTGTTTTACATGATTAGATGAACAGAGTTCACTGACCTTGAAATAGATGTATAAAAGTAAAAATGGATGCCTTCTATTTTCCCTATCCCCAAGGAGGTTCACCTCTAAGCAGCCCCAACAACTATTTCTTTGAACATTTGGTGTAAATGAAAAGAAGGATGAGAGGTGACATGACAGCAGTGTTCCAGTATCTCAGGGGTTGCCACAAAGAAGAGGGAGTCAAGCTATTCTCCAAAGCACCTGAAGGCAGGACAAGAAGCAATGGATGGAAGCTAATCAAGGAGAGAACCAACTTAGAACTAATAAGAAATTTCTTGAGAACTAGAACAATTAATCAGCGAAATAAGCTACCTCCAGAAGTTGTGGCTGCTTCAACACTGGAAGTTTTTAAAAAAAGACTGGACAGCCATTTTTCTGAAATAGTATAGGGTTTTCTACCTGAGCAGAAGGTTGGACTAGAAAACCCAACTCTGTTATTCTGTTAAATGACTGCATAAAATGTGGCCTTCCCAAGACCTGTAACCTGTATAAAAAGATGTTTAAGGACATAAAGAATTATGTATACAGTCATCACCCATTAATATTTCAGTGCCTAATGCATTGATACTGTAAGAAACTTTGTGATTGAAAGTGTGGGAGTCATATGGCCATTGCAGCTACACAGTGATTATCTAGAACACTTCTAATATAAATAATACATATGGGGAAGCTTAAAAGGAAGAAAATATGTATATCAATATGTATGTATGTGTGTACGCAGTAAACCTATGTACTTTTCAACTTTTCACTAAAATAATGACTGTGATCCAGATAACAGTTATAACTGATTTTGTTTTCTAAAAACTCAGAAAATAGATAGATTAATTCTTAGCCAAATATTCCTAGAATACTTAGATTATTCCCTCGTTTAATCTAATCTTTTCTAATCTCTTTGCTCAGTCACCAAAGTCATCCTCTTTCAACACATCCCATAAGCCATCCACTTAGTTAGTTCATCAGTGCAAATATAACGATAATGGAAACAGCAGATCTTCAGCTTCCCTTGCTCTCAACATCTTGAGAAACATAGTTTCTCAAGGCCTGCTGGAGATAGCCATAGCCCTTGGGAAAACAACATTTTCATAATTGCTTTTGTCTGTGCAACATGTGCTGGAAAGAAGAGAAACCTCCTACTATTGCAGCTAGCAGATAATAAAATAGAGAAAAGCAGAAAAAGTGGAGAAGATCATGAGGTTTTGTGTATGTGTGTATAAAATCTTATAATTAATAACTGATTATAATTGCATAACCACAACTACATATTGGATTATTTCAATTGAAAGATGTTGCATTTGAGAGTATTCAGGGCTTTTAAAAAAACTTTTTTGAGAACAAGTGCCATCCTTTGCAAACTATTGGGACAGGGGGGAAAAAGCCCAGTCATTACATAAGTGTTATCGTAGGACTTAAAATTTGCAGGATGTTAAATTTTGTGAAGATTTAATGCTTCAAGCTGACCAAGGGAGATTCCAAAAATCATTTCCTTCTGTGACTAAAGGGATTTCTCTCTGAGAAAGTTTAAAACTGTGCAAAAGCCCTAATGGGGCTGGATGACTTTTCCAGCATTTAACTCTATCTTGTATTATTAAATTAACATTTCTTTTGAGCCGGAGGAACAAAGGCCCAAGGCCAGAAAAAATAAACAATGAGCATGCTAGTGCTATATCTGACTGGAAAATCTCTCTATCCTTGGCAAAAAGTCACCATCTTTCATTATAAGGCATATGGAAAGGTAATTAGGCTAGAGTTTTCACTAATAAAAATATATTTGAAATTGGAGAATATGAAGCTATCTTCTAGTTGTTATAACATAAGCATGATTTCAAAATTGAGGTATTTCTCTAAACAAGAGATGTAATATAAATAGGTAGAGGAATGAAATCCAATTTGAAGTAAAATAATATGAGTAGAATGCTCTCCAACTGTTAGGTAAATTAACTAGTCTCTGTGATAATTTAATAACCATCACCACTTTAAATTCATTTTATGAATCATCTGTTGCCGCCAGCTATAAGGTACAGAGATTTGGAACTTATTGATAACATTAGCCAGCAAAGTGTATTTTGGATAAACATATAAAAGACAGCAGTGTAATTAATTTATGAATTATCATATATTAATATAATAACAACAACAACATAATAAGTAAACATGAACCACATAGTTAGCTGCTGCAAGAAGATCACACAGACTGAGTACAAACAATAGCATGACAAAGTAGCAACAATGGTGCATTGAGGAATCTGCAAGAAATACCATTTGCCTGCCAGAAATACCATTTGCCTACCTGTATGACCATAAAATTGAGAAAGTAATAGAAAATGAAGAAACTAAATTGTTCTGGGACTTTAGAATTCAGACAGACACCTGCCACATAACACCCCAGACTTCAGACTTAACTGTCAATAATAAACACAGAGATAGCAGAAGAGAAGAGAAAGAACTGGAGAAAATCACAAAACATAAAGATCTACAAATAGAACATTGTTGCAAAAGAAAGCAAAGCTAGTATCAATAGTAATAGGCACCTTGGGTGCAATCTAAAAACAACTGGACCACCACTAGAATACCATTGGCATTGAAAAAATCACCATCGGTCATTTGCAAAATGCAGCTTTGTTGGAAATAACTTCAGTACCAACAAACAGCAATATCTGCCTACCCCAGGTTCTTGTGAAGGACTCAGTAGGTAAACAAAAATGCAAAATCCAGTCTAAACATCTGGCTAACTATGTGACGAACCATAATAATAATAATAATAATAATAATAATAATAATAATAATAATAATAATAATAATAATAATAATAATAATAATAATAATAATAATAATAATAATAATAATAATAGCAGCTTAAATGTTATTCCAATTCCGAAAACTCTGAATTTTATTTTATAAATAAAATGTATTTTATAAACATGTGTCTTCATCTGAGCAGCATATTGAAGAGTTTTCAAATGCCTTCTGCCATGTTTTTATAGTTCTTTGAAAATATAATACAGAAGGATGCAGATAGCTTGAATATCTGGGATTAAAGTAATGCCCATTTTTCCCCCTAAAATTTCTACTATTATATGTAGTTCAGATATGAAGAACTCCAACCAACCTGGCAATCAATGAATTGGTAACCCAGTAAACCTTGGAGGTTGGGGCTCTTGTTGCTTTTGGCAAAATGATTAAAAAAATGTTGCATATTCTTGCCACCAGCTCTGCTACATTAGTGCATGTGTAAAATATCACAACTCATGTAGAAAAGGGCTGGGGCTTGCATCACAGTGCCATGGCATTGCTTGCATCAGTCTAACTTCCTGTGTCCTCTCCCATAGACACCACTATTTGTAGTATCACAGCATTCCCATTCTGGATTAGAGTAACATTCATAGCATCAAAATCTTCAAACAAAAGCTTCAGTAATCAAGATTTCCCTCCCATCACTTTGCAGCAAAGTTTCCATAATGAATGGACTTGTGGATTGCAATGGCTTGGCAGCTGATCCCAAGACCAATCTGTCTATATTGGTTCCTATAAAACCTGAATTCAGATCTTACTTATCTATCAGCCAAACTGAACTTTTTGTTTGAAGATGCAATCCAATGCTCCCTTTGTCCTTTATTAGTGCTTCTTTATCCTCTCAAACACACAGGATCTTCATTCCAGATATAGGATTACACATTCTACCACCCATGATCCCAATTCATACCCAAATGCTCTAACCTAATATCTTCTGATTTAATAAGAATGTTGTAATGGGCATATGGACCATTGGGCTTTCAAGATGATTAAGCCTGAACACTGTCCTTGTAAATACAGCTTACTTGGAAATTACACTTGCATATAGACCTTTACCTATTGATAAGTGATAGCTTCTCCCAAACACAAATTTCTGACCTCTTTCTATGTCATTTCTTCATGTCTACATTAGGCTGTTTCTTCTTAGGCTGAGGCTCATGTGTGAATTAAACATGACACCCTTTTTTACCAAGGCTCCTTTCATGTTCTGGATATTTTGAGAATTTCTCAGATTTGTTTATAATTTTGAAGGTCTTCCCATGATGTCAGCCTTACTACTTAAGCCTCGGTTTGCCTCTGGATCCCAGTTTTAGCCTCTTTGCCCATTCATCATGCTTTATCTTAGGAATCTTGCCTCCATTTGTATTTTCTTTCCTAGCACTTATCTTCAATTCTTTCATCTTTCTAGAAGGAGCCCCAAATTTATGTATGCCACTTGTCACAAGTTTGGTCCCAAGCATGTGCTCTTGGACTGTTATTTCTCAGACTTCTAAGAGAAGTCCTTTTTTCTGATAAAATAATTTTTACCAGTTTGGGGAGCAACTTGGTACTCATATCCTCTTTCAAAGCTATGGCATATATTATATGTTAACTCCATAACTTTTTCCTAATGCTCCTGCTGAGCATAATGGCTACAGGTTTCCACGGTTTTCTATATGCATGTGTGTGTTTATGTCTAGATGTGAGGCATGGGTACTCTTCATTATTATATGCAGACTTTTTGGAACAAAAACACCCACTTTTGAGTTAAACTATCCAGAGACATTCTGATGTAGTGGCCAGTGCATTTGATTGGACAAAATAAAGGCTGTCATACAAAACTGAGGTTCTCTTCTTATATCCTACATTACAACCTTCGTTAACCAGGGCTTAAGCTGAGAATTAGATGCTTGAGTGGCAACTTGGAGGGTACCAAAATAAGGGAAGACTATTCATTCTTCAGTGTACAGTATAGGCACTCATTTTTTCATATAAGGAATGCTTTTAAATATGTACAGAAGAAGAACGTAAATTGATGAATATTCCTTAGACAACCTCTGTGTTTAGTCAAGCTTCTGAAACCTGAAAAGACTGAAATCACCATTATATTTCTCCAGTTATTTAATCCAGGAAAAAGAGGCAGGGCTGAGTTCTCTCATTTAACAAATGGTTCTTTCATGCTCTTCTGGCTGCTGCTGTCGCTAGCCTCCATTCATGCCCAGTCAGCAGACTTGCAAGCTGTGCATCTTCTTAGCTCCTCAGTGAAAGTCCCACTTGTTGTCCTGCTGACTCAGCACTGCAGACCACATTCGCTTTGGAAGGAGGACAGATCTGTCACATTGTTGGCAGTTCAGGCAATTCAGATTAAAGCCTCCTTTGGACCTGAGAACTGAAAGCAAGCGGCTCATTTAGGTTTAAATATATGTGTGTGGCTTTCATGCTCTTGTGGTTGCTATTTCCTTGTCCTCACTTAGATGGTTTGTTATATATGTGATTGATCCAATAGGAATAAATAAACACAGCCATGTTCATGCGGATCCAAGTAGCAGACAGAGGACTTAGTTTATGCAGCCAAACTCTTCAGAAGTATTTCCAAGGAGTGGCCATGTGGATTGGCTGAGGAAGAAACGGGCTAAAGGTGAACATAAATTATTTTTGTAGATCCTAATTCATTTCAGCAGTTGTATGATGTCTATCCTGAGAGTGTGTATATGTGTGCATGCGGGCATGCACAAACAAACAAACAATCACACACACACACACACACACACACACACACACACCATATACCAAAGACTATATAGTGAAGAAATTAAATAAAACTAAAATTAGTACAGTTCTGCAATATGTGTTAACAAAATAATGCTTACTCATTTATTGTCAAGAGGCTTAATCCTACCCAATGTATGCAGAATTTAAAAGTAAAGGCTGCCTTTACTTAGCATTTAGAATGCTAAGAGCTGAGCTGCACTCCTATTATCTTGGCAGGAAATGAAAGATTCCATTAACACAAGAGAACAGTTAGAGCCTGTGAGTGGCAGCATTGAAAAGATTGAGAACTGAGACAGTAAATGAATCCCAAAGCAGGGCTCAGGTTGACACCCCAATAGATAGACCCTTAAACAGTTTAATGAAGTGATAAATCTTGCTGGCTGGCTGCCCATGTCAGTGTCAGGAACCCCATCACACCCTTCAGCCCCTCTCCAACATTGTCCATTGATGGAACTGAAGTTTCAGGAGCAACTTCCAGAAATGCCATCAAAAGTCAGAAACACTTCAGATATATGCAAAGTGCTTTGGATGCTTGTTGCTTCAAAGCAGTTGTACTCCTGAAGCTGCTTAGATGGAACAATTTCATTGCCACTTCATCAAAACAAATAGTGCAATAAGAGCTTTCCACAGTTTAAGAAATAGACCTAGAGGCATCAAGGAAGAAGCAAAACCAAAACATGACTTCTTTAAATCTGGACCAACCTGGAAGAAAGTTTTGTTTACCCAACTAGTCAGCTTCAGTAGATTGAATAGGGGTAGGTCATTTTGTCAGCTTTAGCCAGAGGGAAGAGAAAGGGACTGATTCAGTATAGAAAGGAATCTCTTGTCCCTTCTCTTTTGCTTTTAATTAACCAACCCACTTAAACTGATAGATCTGTATAGATAAAAACAGGAATTTGCAGCCCAGCTGGTAGTGATACAGAATTGTGGGACTGGAAATATTTCTTTTGAGCTATAAGGCTGGAAACTAAGCCAGTAAGCAGGTACACAAAGTCTTTTGGAGTGGGACAGCTGTAAAATTTAAATTTAATATTAAATAGAAGCAGCAACAACAAAAACAATAGCCAGATAAAAGCTTCAAGCTATGCCTGCCTGAAGTTGCCAGGAAGTTGTAAGTTACAAATAAGGTACAAAGAAATTAGTAGCAAGATCAGGAAAAGGCCCAATGGGGGAAGTGATGCAACAATCCAGGGATGGTTCAATGGGAACATGTATTTGGAACAGTCATCACAGGATTTGTTATAGAAGACCCAAAGTGGTCCAGGCCTAACAAGAGGTCCCACAATTGTAAGTGGTGTTGGTTATTGAAAGAGACTTATGGCACATTATGTTGGGAACGTGTGATGGCCACTATGGCCTGACACCTACTGAAAAGGATGGCTGCCAGTTGCTACACGAATTGGCACAGGCAGGGATGGCTTCCTGGAAGGGTAGGTCCCTGTGAGGAGAAACTAGGCTTGTAACTCTACTTAGTCCCAGAAGGCACTTAGTCAGCTTACAGGGAAACCTTAGCAGTTCATGAGGGTAACCCGGATTCCCATAGTAAGCAAAGCAGAATGGGAAGACAGATAAACCAAGATCCAGTGTTTCTCAACCTTAGCAATTTTAAGATGTGTACACTTCAATTTCCATTCTGGGAATTGAAGTACATATTAAAGTTGCCAGGATTGAGAAACACTGCCTAGTACCCTTAGAAGGCAAATATGGGTGGGAATTATACTACCACACTTGTTATAAATAGCCCGTCTAGGATTTATCATCCTATCTGCCTCTATTTATTACCATAAATCAAGCTACAATATGGAGCAAACTATTTTAAGTTGGCAATATATACTACCAGTGCTTTTATTTTTTTTAATGGGGTAGGTTTTATCATTCCTCCTTCAATACTTTGATAAGAATAGTCAGAAGAGCTAGTAATCCAGATGGTCAGGATGTAATTGCATTCTTATATTATTCAACTTTTTCAACTTTAGCATATCTGTCTGAGAAAGGACAACCAGAACTATCCATGGCATTCTCAGTGTAGCTGCCCCACATGATTGCATAAAGGCATATAGATAGTCCTCAACTTATGATAATTTGTTTAGTTGTGATGATGCTGAAAAAATGTGACTTACAACCAACCCTCACAATTAGATAGATAGATAACCTTTATTGTCATTTATTTTACTGTGGGCACAATGGCACACATTAAAAATGAAATTTAGTTGCAATTCTGACCATTGTAGTGTCCCTCCAGTCACATGACCAAAATACCGGTGCTTGGAAAGAGCCATATATTTACGATGGTTGCAGCATCCTGGGATGATGTGATCACATTTTGAGATTTTTCCCAGGGGGTTACTGAAAAGCAAAGTCAATCAGGAAGGCTGGATTCACTTAATACTGGAGTAAAAAAAGGTTGTAAAATTGGACATGGCTCAATTAACAACCACATTGCTTAGCAGTGGAAGTTCTGGGCCCAATTGTGGTTGGAAGTTGAGGATTACTTGTAACAGTAAAGGAGTACCTGAGCTAGAATGACAAGAGAACCATTACAACACAGATAAATGTAAATTTTGCATGCAGATGGTCCTAAATTCAATTATAAGTATCTGCCTTGTCAAAATAGGGTTAGTAAAACTCTAGTTTGAGATTAGTAATATTGGATTAGTTGGACAAATGGTGCAACTCAATACAAGGCATAGCTCTGTCATTCTATGATGACCTGTGAAATTGATAATGAAAATAGAAAAGTTGGATTTGATGCTAGAGTTCCTAAGCCACATTTTTCATTATCAGCAAGTGCTGCAATTAAGAGTTGAGGAGAGTCAGAAAACTCTGTCAAAACAACAATGAAAGACTACAGTACATATAACAGATTTTATATTGTTATATAAACAGTGTCTTTTTACAACTGTTCCATTCCAAAGTTTCTGAGATAAACTCTGCCTCTTAAAAATTGTTTTTGTCTCTGCAGGGATGACTTGAACAATAACAATCCAATAATATTATATGAAATTAGCAGGTTTCAAGTTTAGAGAAAGAAAAATTTTACCCAGAAGGGGAAATCAACATTTGGAGTGTGAAAAGCTGCATTTGTTGATATAATATGTTGTATTTAAGGCTTAAGCTTCTTAATTAACTCTCAAAAGAGAACAATATTTTTACCCATTTCTAATATAAATACATTCCATTGTTGAGAACCTCAGTCTCAGAGTAAGAAAACTAATGGTTAAATGGAGCAGAAGAAGGAACGTTACATTAATTCTTTTCAGCAAACACAAATTGTGCAGTGTTTGCTCCCCAAACATTATTGTTAATTAGACTTATCAAAGATAAACACTACTATGGAAGTATCAGGTTTAAGCTATATTCCTGGTTTGGTTACATATGAATAAATTACAGCAAAATCAGTAATCCTAAATTAAACACTAATATATTTATTAAGTGCAGAGTTTAGTTGATTAATAAAATGAGGTTCGATTGATCAATTAAAGTTGAAACCATGGTATGCTGGAAGATAATAGACTGATGGAAATTTCTGGGAAGTGGTGCAAACAAGGAAAAAAATGGGATTTGACAAAGATAAGACTCAAAGTTCTGCCATTGGTTCCATCTCAAGAACTCTAAAATATTCCTTTGTACTGTTACTTGTTAAACTAATAACAAAGGCATCAATCCTTCCTTTTATACAATGAAAAAGATTGCAAGGATAGGAAAAACAGAGCTCAGGATTACTTAAACTCAAAGCTACACTAAAGTACCTCCAGCCTCTTTTCCAAAATCTGTTTAATTCAGATATCCATTAATCCAGGCAAAACTCTATACCAATAGTTCTGCAAGGACACAATAACAATAGTTGGATGATAAACCACCATTACATGAATAGAACATCATCAGCCACATTCTTCAGTATTTGCCTACTAACTCACATGTCTCTGTTTCAGAAGACTACTGGCAATGTTTCACAATCTTCCAGGTATTTTTTTTTCAACTCTTTGTCTTAGAGATTAGGGAAGATAAATAAAAAAATTGTGTTAGAAGAACTCATAATACAACTGCCTGGATGGGGTTGCTTTAACTGTGTGCATAAGTCCTTTCTATTTACACCACATAGTAATCCCTTTATTGGCCCTTTTAAACATGCTTTGAAAATAGGGCAACCTATTTTGACACTGAGAAAGAAATTCCGTAAACTCTCTGGAATTATATTCACCTGAAGGTACAATACCAGAGAGCCATCAGAAAAAGGAGGGTAACCAAACTAAAAGAAGACCAACTCAAAAGTAACAATTTGACTTAGAATAGAAAATCTAGTTCAGGGGTGTCAAACTGCCGGCCCACAGGCCGGATGCGTCATGCCAAAAATGTGCCCACCCCATTGCCGGCAATGGGGAAAAAGTCACTATACATCGCGACACGTCACGTAATGTCGCGAGTTTGATCTGGTTGGTTGAGTCTTAAGAATTATTTAAATATAAGTGAGGTTCTGAAAGCAAAGACAGAAATGCTTTCAGTTGGTAAATGACTATAAATGGAACACCATCAACTATTGGTCTTAAACTCTGGCTTCTGTTTTGAGACTGCTTGCATGATGAGAGATGGAGTCTTAAAGTTATTCAGATGTCTGTAGATTCAGATTTGTGAATCATTTGAACTAGGGTTACCATATCTAGGCTGTAAAAAATTGAGATGACTCTATATAGCAGCAGTGTTAGTTTTTTGCTTCTTGCAGCCAAATAAGGTAACACTTATTTGGACAATCCTTTGCTTTACCTGGCTTTGATCTTGTTCATGCCTTCAGTTTTTGCTGAGTGAATTGCTATAATGACTTCCCTTATATATATTTGAGTTTTTATAGGTAATCCTCGACTTACAACCATTTGCTTAGTGACTGTTCAAAGTTACAATGGCACTGAAATAGTAACTTAAGACCATTTTCACACTTATGACAGTTGCAGCATCCCCATGGTCATGTGATCAAAATTCAGACACTTGGCAATTGACTCATGTTTATGACAGTTGTAGTGTCCCAGGATCATGTAATCACCTTTTGTGAACGTTTGACAAGCAAAGTCAACAGGAAAAGCTAGATTCACTTAACAACTATGTTACTAACTTGATAACTGCAGTAATTCACTTAACTGTGGCAAGAAATGTCATAAAATGGGGCAAAATTCACTTAACAAATATCTTGCTAACAAAAGAAATTTTGGGCTCAACTGTCATCATAAATTGAGGATTACCTGTACTATTCCATTGTTAAGAGAATAACATTTCAAGATGAGCCATTGACTGACCTTTCTGTCCATGAAGACTGGATTGGACATTTGCATTCTATGATATCTGGAGCAATACAGTATTATGGTTCCATTTGATTCTTCAGCAGAAAACAAAATGGAAGATATAAGCAAATTTAATATTAAAAGAATGGTGTCAAAGCTATTAATAAACAAAATGAAATGCAGCAAGCAGAATCATAGAACAAATTGTGTGTGTGTGTGTGTGTGTGTTTATGTATGATTAAGTAGGACTTGTTCTTAAAAGAAGCACAGCATTTTCATTCTACATAATTACTGCCTGACATCTTTTTGTTTAGATATAGAACAGAGTTGTTCTGAATACAGCCTATTGATTCTGCAATTTTACAAAGATCATTTTTACCTTCATCATGTCCAAGATCTCTTACAAATCAGTAAGTAAATGTAAACAACTTAACCTTAAAAAAAATAAAGTGAGAATTTATAGCCTCATAGTGTCCTATAAAGAAAATATTTTACAAATTATGGCACTATACATCTTGAAAATTAATGCTTTCTAAGTTGCAATCTTAAGCGTATTCCCTCAGGAATAAGCCTCATTAAATGCATAAAATGGCTAGCACTCAAATATTGTGAATGCATAGTAAAGACGTTAGCATGTGTTTCTATGTATGCAGAGTGAAGTTTTGTAAAGTTAGTCTATGTATAGAATTTTATATCCTATTTATAAAATGCATAAACAGTTTATAACTCTAGGCCATGGTAGTCCTCAGATTAATTTCATGTAGCCCTATGTTAAAAGTCTTCTCCAAATAAGAATTCAGCTATGTGATAAGATTGATCTGCCCTTTCCTGACCCACGTGATTCATGATGAGCCAAGAGGGAGGGAATATCAGAAAGAGAAAAAATAATCCCTCTAAATTACTTTTGGTTCTGGTCCTGCCCAATACTCAGTTCAACTAGTCCCAGGAGAAAACGTTTTCAAGCAAGTTATCATTAAATTTATCTTAAGATGGGGAATAATGAAAGCAGATCTGCTTGAGATGCACATTCAAAAGGGAATGTTTGGAATCTTATGATTATCTAATTACAAGAGAACATATGCAAATATCCTTTCCAGCAGTTTATAGCTGCCAGCTTCCCATTCTTCAGTTAAATCCAAAGAGATAGTATCATAAAGGAATGTCTGTCACTGGAATCTTCAAGATTCCATCACTGTAAAGTGAGGATCCTGCCATTGAGAAATTGAAGATTATTTTTCCCTTTTCTTAGAAAAATTGTTAATTCGATATCCTTGCCTAGAAAATTAATGGAGAATATTGGAATATAATCTGTGTATGGTTCTGCTTTTGTCTACCTTTGGTATGCAGTTCTGGTTAGAGAAAGGCTTACTGTGTTTACTCCTGCCTTACACTATAAAGTGGAAAAAATGTAAATATTTGGCACATATGTGAATCTAATGTGGTTTACACTTTTCTTTGCTCCAAACTGACTTATTCGGCCACTGTACAGTAAAAATAACTCTCATTAAAATTCAAATTCAAATTTATTTGATTTATATACCGCCCTTCTCCCTTGCGGGACTCAGGGCGGTGAACAGGCACATTAATAAAACAGCAATACCATAATATTTAAAATATTTAAAACTAATTAAATTATTTGTCCTGTCTTAAAACCCACTATAATAATATAAAATTATACCCAATTTAAAATTGTAGAGTTTCAGATTTATGCCAGACCGGCCTCTTGGAACAGATAGGTCTTTAGGGCTCGGCGGAAGAGGCGTATGTCCCCCATTGTACGGAGGTCAGGGGGCAGCTCATTCCATAGGGTAGGAGCTGCCACAGAGAAGGCTCTCCCCCTGGGGGTNGGCCACGGCCGTCATATGATCGTTTAACGACAGCCGGGTATCCAGGAGGACGCCCAAGTTGCGTGCCCTTTCTACCGGGGCCAGTGTTTCGCCCCCAATGGCCAAAGATGGAGTAAACTGGCTGAAACGAGGCGCCGGAAACCACAGCCACTCGGTCTTGGATGGGTTGAGCTGGAGCCCGTTCCTCCCCATCCAGACCTGCACAGCTTCCAGACACCGGGACATTATTTCCACGGCATCGTTGGGGTGGTCTGGGGTGGAAATGTACAGCTGTGTATCATCAGCGTACTGATGGAAATCCACTCCAAACCCACGGATGATCTCACCCAGCGGCTTCATATAGATATTAAACAGCATGGGCGAGAGGACCGAACCCTGCGGAACTCCACAGGTGAGTTGCCTCGCGGTCGACCTCTGCCCCCCTGCCAACACCAACTGCAAATATATATCTGCAAATATGTAGTTGGAAGAAGGGAATATTTAGATCTAGTCCAGCATGCCCATAAGAATGACTTTGGGTTAAACTCTTTTTGGAATTGCCATGTTCACAGAAGCCAGTAGTTTTATTGGAAAGGGGAGCTATGATATTTTCCCTCTTTCCCCAGAGCTTCTAATGAAAATAAGTCTTTTTAAAATCTTTTTAGAATATTCTATAGTTCGCCATTTAATAATGACTAATTAGATATATTCACAATAGAGACTTTAAAGAAAATTCATCTGTTTCATTAATTCATTTAGTTAATTAACTCATTAAACTAGAAGTATCATATAAAATACTTTGTGGCATGGGGTCTCCCCCCCAAAAAAAAACCAAAGAAAAAAACATTTCAAAGAGTTTCTGCCTTTATGATTCACTCTACATCTGCTTGAGAATTTTCTCTTTTCGTTTTCATGATTATGGTTTTACCCCTGTGTAGCATTAAATATGTTTTTCTGGAACTTACAGTACATATTCATTTCTTTGATTGCTAACTGTGCGGAGCTTAGCATAGATGGGAAACACTGCTGCAAGAGATTGGACCAAGGCCATGCAAGGAGCATATCATGACCAGATAGAGACATGTGCTCACAGCTCCTGATTTCTATATATTTTGGGGTATGTGAGGATTTATCTGTGAATTTATACCCCATTTGCTTTGATTCAAACACTTCCGAGGGAATAGTGGCTAGACTCAGAATAGAAATGCCATTCATCATGCAAGTAGGCACATGCTGGGCTCTGCCAGCAAGGGTAGGAACACAGTCTTCCCAGATGCTTCCCC
This sequence comes from Protobothrops mucrosquamatus, assembly GCF_001527695.2. Lineage (NCBI taxonomy): Eukaryota > Metazoa > Chordata > Lepidosauria > Squamata > Viperidae > Protobothrops > Protobothrops mucrosquamatus. The sequence goes on along the minus strand of NW_015386502.1, from coordinate 522,195 downwards.
TAGAAAACTTAACAGAAAAGAGAGAAAATGGAACTATAGAAAAAGAACCGCGGGAAAGAATAGAGCCCATGCCTGTGGTTTATTGTATTTCATTTCTCTCTGATTACATCTTCTCTTCTTTACTTACTTTCCTGTCTCCTGCTGCTTTCATCTTCTTCAAGTTAGAAACAAGAATTATATTTTTGTACCCCTAGAAGTGAACCATTTTCAAGTCCTGACTTTCTCTTTAAAAGAAATATAAATAAAACTGTTTTGATAGATACAAACTGGGTTTTAAATCATGAGCAAATCTAAACCAAACCAACAAAACAAAAACAAAGATTCCCAAAGGTCAATTTTGTTACTGTTTTTCAGCAAAAATAACTCTTTGTGGCCACTAAAAATTAATACCCTTCTTGTGGCACAACCTTTCATGGACTCAGGCAAGTTGTTCTAACGTGGCAGCTTCACTGGAATAGAAGTTTCATCATTCTCTGTTCACATGGGGGACTATTTTCTAGTTATGGATCAGTGGAGCTAAAACTGTAGCACAGCCCAGTTTGAGGAGAAGTGATAGGGACGACTTTGGTAGATGAGGGATAAATTGTAGTCTCTCCTAAATCTATTATGAGATTCACATTTTTGTTTGTTCTTTGTACATTTAGCTCTGCATGGACATTGTTACATGGATGTTTTCTCCATTTTGTGATCTGAGAACTTCCTTTTCAAACATTTATTACTTTATTTTATGTTTCATGAAATTCCCCTGATTTATAGGCCTCATAATTAAGTTTGGGTAAGCTTAATTTTTATTTTCTCTTTGATCCTGAAGTTTATACCTCTGGAGTTTCTTCAGAAGTTCTACAAACCTTTCAGAGATTTTTAATATTTAATGAGATTACTCTAGATCAGTGCTCCAGAGATTGGGATACAATGTAAGTGGAGCTAGGCTGGCACAAATCATTTCACTTTTTATTCAAAGAAATTCTTTGAATGGTCTCTGTTGTCTATATATCCAGAAGCAGAAGGGCAGAATGAGATTAAGAATCTGTGGATCAGTCTTTTTTTCCCCCTTATAGTGTTTTCATTTCTTTTTAAAGAGTTGGTTCTCTTTGGAGAAGTATACATAAATAAAAAGTTATGTAGCTGGAGCCAGCTCAAGTGGACTACATAAAAGGAATAGAACTAATTTTGATGATCTAGAGTGTAATTTCTATAATATAATTTGCAATGTGCATGTTAGTGTTATCATAATTTGTGATAATTTGACTGGGAAATTGATTGTCTTTTCTGAAATTTGTATTTTGGGCAATTGCAGAGTATTTATCATAGAAATTGAACATTATCAAGATACAAAGCCATGACATTTCCTTTCATAGCCTCATTACTTTTGTGATCTGCTTTTTATTCACTCTCTTTAATGAATATAGGGACTTATATATTTCATTATAGTCCCCTACCTCTACCAATAATTAAATTTGAATTCAAGGAGGTTGGATCACACTTCTAGTCATTTTGAGGATATATATATATATATTTGATTAACTTTCTTTTATTTTAGCAGATGTCTCTGAAGTGAGATGGGCCCCCCACTCTCCTGGCTTTCCATAAAGCCATAAAAACATGGGTCTGTGCTCTTGCTTGGGGCACACATATGAACATGCAGCCATGGGGGTTGGTTGGTGCCCTGAAAGCCCTCCCCCAACTTTCAATTAATTCTTAACATCTTTGGCCTGTTTTAATTTTTTTATATAATGTTTTACACTTGTAATACTTTATTGTAAACCATCCAGAATCCTCTGTGAGGAGATGGACAGTTCTTAAATATGATAATAAACAAATAAATGTTAGTATATTGTACATTGTAAATTTTAGTATATTGTAACAAGAGTATATTCATATTCTTGGTACAATATCTAGAGATGAAGAAATGGAGAAAATGGAGAAAAGCTCCGGGGCACAATGGGTTAAATTACCAGGGCAACCATATTTAAACTTCAAAAATACAAATAGTCAGTGCCTAGATTTTTCCAATTCAGATCTAATGCTAAATTAGTTCTTGCCTACTTCTATATTTCCCACATTCTATTTCAGTGAATGTTCCTATAGAAACATAGGCTTTACATGGTCATTTAGATGCTATAATACTGTTCATATTTGGCAAGATTAAAGAAAGCAAAGGAAGACAAATACAATGAATTTGGTAAATGAGCAGCATGAAATATATGACAACTAGAATGCCCTTGGAAGAGCTGGGAGTTTTGATGAATGAGCATTTGTCCATTCAGTCATCAGAAGTTAAGCCCAACCTGATGGTAACAAATTAATTTATTTAGTATTACAAAGTTAATTAATTCCTTTCCTTATCCATGGAGAAAAAAACTCCATGGATAAGGAAAGGGTTAATTAATATATCCTCCCAACTGCCACTTCTATGTTTCATTCAACCCAATTATCGTGCTAGTACTTTCTACTAAAGAGCCTTTCCTACTCTAATTTTCCATATGTTCAGGTAATAGAATAAATATCCAATGGGGTCTCTGTGAATTCACTGCTATATACTTGGGAATCATGGATGTATGGTATTCTTCAAATGAATTCATTATTTTATACCTTAATCAGGGATACTTATCTTCCTCATAGCAGAAGTAATAGTAAAAAACACGCAGGGAACTCAAGATCTATGCCACTGAAAAATCAAAGCTTTAATCTTGGGTATGACTCTTGCAGATCATCTGATCACTTTAATTACATTTTAGAATAGAATTATACACTAGTGTGATGTCAAGGAATAGTGTCTCTCAATCTGCTTAAGATGATGTGCCTTGAAAGGGTAATTAGACATCAAATAAGTTAATAGTGAATACAAGCCTTTTTAGCAAAAGGGGTGATTTATAGTTAAAAAGGTTTATTTAGTGAAGAGAGGTTTTATAACCAGTTTGATTTCTATACACAGGATAAATGTAGCGATAATATAAAAGACAGCTACTGATTTAATGAAATTTTTAAAAAGGGATTCGGCACTAATGCCATGTATTTGTAGGTACTGTAATGGAATAAATACAATCCAATAATCTAGAGGGCTGGTGATTTGCATGCACTAAGAAATGAGTGATGATATCTTGCTGATTTAGAAAACACAAATAGTGCTCTCCAGTGGTAATATAAAATAATAAATAAATAATACCAACTTTTCGTTAACAACAACAACAACAGTAATAACAATAACAATAACAATGACAATGACAATAACAATAACAATAATAAAGTTGGAAGGGACCTTGGAGGTCCTCTAGTCCAACCCCCTGCTAAGACAGGAAACCCTATACCATTACAGACAAATGGCTGTCTAGTCTCTTCTTAAAAATTTCCAGTGTTGGAGCATTCAAGCTTCTGGAGGCAGGTTGTTCCACTGATTAATTGTTCTAACTGTCAGAAAAATTTTCCTTAGTTCTAGGTTGCTTCTCTCTTTGGTTAGTTTCCATCCATTGCTTCTTGTCCTGCCTTCAGGCGCTTTGGAGAATAGCTTGACTCCCTCTTCTTTGTGGCAATCCAATAGACTAGGTTATCAGTCTTAATTGCATTCATGCTACATGGAGCATTCCTTGCTAAGGGTAAAAACAGTATGGATAAATTTTGGCACATCTTCTTTAGTTGGCAACCAAAGTTCAGTTTTACCCCAAGCATACTTACCCTATTCTGTGCAAGCCAGAATCTCTAATCTAAAGACTATCTTGTAATCCAACATACTTGTTTTCTGTATCCCACTTACTAGCAGCTACATGCAATGTTCTGATGTGATGGACATAAGAATAGAACGATAAAGAGAGGTATAGTGAATCCTACTTAGGCAAACTTTGTTTGGCTATCCTTTTTCTTTCTTTCATTGTCTCACGACTTAATTTCTTTCCTTTACTATTTCTTTCCCTTTTTCTGCACTTTACATACCATTGCTTCATCTGAAAGAGGAAAAGCATGACATGTAGTTGTAGTGTGTGTTTGTGTGTGTGAATGTTGGGGTATATTTATATAAAATGATGAAATAATAATTGAAATGTAACGTCATAAAAATTGCCTGCTAGTTGAAACCAAAAGATCTACAGTATATAATGTGTTTTTTTCCCCCAATACTGACTGGCTAGGTGGTTCTATAAAGATGATTGTACAAGCAAGATATGGAGCTGGCATCTTCCTTTATCTTCACCAGCATTGCCATTGTCTCAAAGGTGCTTTTTCCAAAGGCAATTGGACTTTTGAAAAAGCACTTTTGAAGCACCAATTATTAAGAAGCTTCTTGGATGAGAAGTGAAACATCTTTAAGGAAAAACAAAGTCCAGTTTCCTTTGGAAAAAGCACATTTGGGACAGCTATGACCTGGATGTCTGAGAAACTCCATAGACATTCAGCATTGCCATTGTTTGGTCCTTGGAAGATATCTGCCTGAAGGATAGAATAGATTTGCTTTTTCATGCATGGAGTCTAAGAATAAATGGGAACAAATCAGGAATCCAATACTGGTAATGGCATAAAAGAAATATGATGCAGGATGATCCCAATAGAAATTGGATCTACAGTTCTTTCACAGTTTTTCCTTTTCTAGTCACACACACACACACACACACCCATCTGCAGCTACAATGGATAATACTAAAAAAAATGTCTTACAGTTTCCAAGAAGTTGTCTTCTCCCATGAAAGAAGTATCTGTTTTACTCCTTTATTCTCAGGGCATTTGAGAATTTCTTTCAAATATCCTTTGTGGTGCAGTTGAACTTACTTTGTTACTGGAGTGGCAGAAAGAGTGACAGATGTTTTTGCAGGGTTTTGCTTTGTTATACCATTCTCCATCACTCTAAAGTTTTTCTGCTTGCCTACATTTCCAATTTTGAAAAAATACCAGTGGGAAAAGTTTCTCCTTAATATCTTCATCTGAGACTACTTGAAGTAGAGGAAAGCAGGGAAAACAGCAGTCTCCTGGAGCAATTATTATGCAAAGCAGAAATTTCACATACCCTCCAGAACTATCCTCCACTCAGAAAATGCTCATCAACTTTCTCTTCTTTATAAATAAATTTCAAAAAGAAGTTCAGTTGTATGAAATTGAATGAAACCTATTAAAATAATAAGACAGGGTTTTTTTTTCTAAATAGTACTATAGTGGAATCTTCCCAGGTCTTAAATGAATTGCTCAGTTAGAGAGGCATGCTGCTATTGAAAATATTCCACTTACTACAGTAACGTTGAATTCTGTATTTGTCTTCTATAGGTAGACGAGGTAATGCCATATAAGATACAAAAACAATTCAAGGAGTTAAAATTGGATCTACATTAATATACATATTTACAATACACCCACAGATGTATACAAATATGTTTTTAGCAGGAAGTATCAAATGCATAAATTCTTAATGAGTAACATAGTCACAGTATAAGTAAAAATATTGTAACAGCTTTGGTAGAACATAAATTAAATAAGAGGTGTTGGTAACCAGTACTGTATAATTTTAAGTTGTAGTGATAAGACTATCACTACATACTTAAATAAGAGTCTATTGTTTACTTGTTTTATCACAAGTTCTTAATTCATAAAAATATATTCAAGGAAGGATGTGAAAATGGCAAGTTTAAAGACTATGAAGGACATAGAATCATAATTAAAGAATGTCAAAGTTAGAACAGTCTCACTGATGTTAATAGGATGGCTAAGACTATATAATCCTATAGACCATGGGTCCCCAATCCCCGGTCCGTGGACCGGCACTGGGCCGCAGCATGCCAGAAAGCGGTCTACACAAACAAGCAAAACCCCATTGGCGGGATGCAGGCACCACATGAAACCACATGCTCAAAAGGTTGGGGACCTCTGCTATAGATACTACCCTGCAAAGAAGAGTCATTAAGTTCAGTGCATCTTACTCTGTAGTAATCTTGCCACATTTCCCTTTATTTAATTTGCATTGACTACAATGCAATGTTGTAGAACTGTGTAGCTCTCATGGGTTAGAATCTTGCTGTGGATATTAGCTACTTTTGAAAGGCATTTTTGAAGCAGTTCTCCAAGGCTCACCTACTTGGCATGCCTTTTTAAAATAGCTTTTTAAAAATAACTTACGAGTCTCCCAGGGTGACTTTTGCAACCCATGGGGCCATAGAAACCAAAATATTAAATAAATCAAAATAATAAATAAATAACATTATGAGTACATTCTATTGAGCTGCAAAGTGGCTTCAGAATTTATTTTTCTTTTTCTATGGTTTTCCTGACAGATTTTTACAGAACTTCTGGACTCTTGGTTTTAGCTTCTTTTGTAATTTACTTTGTTTTGACATTTCTTGTTCTTTGTGTTTTGAATATGTTATTATATGTCTTCTCAGTACTCAGTTCATAGTGAGAGAATTTTCCTCTGGGCTATTAGTTCAAAATATATTTTGGCATATGTATGAATGCATATTTTTGAGGTTTCTAACCTTGTTCACTAGTAGACTACAGTTTTTCCTGTCTGATTTTTTTGCATTTAAAGAAAGAACATTATTTAATAGAATTTTGTAAATGATACATTTTTGTATTTTATCCTTTGTCTTCCTCTTCATTGAATCAAAATAAAAGCTGCTGGAATTGATCTTCCAGTTTTTCTTTGCAGCATGTGAGCTGTCATATGCCAGTTTTACAGAGAAGCCTTTACTTCTTTGCAAAGTCTCTTGTGAGTCTACTTTCAAAATTTGAGAAACTGAATTATTCTCCCTAAGGCAGTGTTTCTCAAAGTTGGCAGCTTGAAGATGTGTGAACGTCAACATCTAGAATTCTCCAGCCAACCTTCCTGGCTGGGGAAGTCTGGGAGTTGAAATCTGGACATGGTGAAGAAACACTGCTTTAAGGACTAGATATATATGTTGACGTAAACCTAAGAACTAGTTCTGTATCCTCTTGGAGGAATAGGTAGAATTGGATATTCTGGACCCCAGTCCACTACCCATGCCCTGCTCACAACCTGCAGAACAATAGACATACTTGTATTTACATGGAGAAGATTTTCTGCAAAGTCTAAGCTCAGATTCTAGAGTAGAAATGGGTCTAGAACAACTCATCCTGACCACCTCATCCCAGTCAACTCACTGTGGGATATCTTGCCCTGGCTGACTTGCCGTGGGACAACTTGCCGTGGGACAATTCCTGTTATTAGTTACATCAGTCTAATGTAATGTAATGGGAGGATTTCAGAGGCAAAGGGAATCTCCTTTTCCTCCTCCTCTGTAGCTTAGACTACAGGGAAAAATCAGGGAGGATGAAGTAGGGAGGAGAAAAGGGACTTTACCTCCAACCAGAAAAAAGATCATTTGGGAGACAGTCACACACTTTTTGAAAAATAGGAGTTTCTGCCACAGAGTTCAAGGTGTATTAGAGTATGTGTTGTGGGTATGTAGGTATGTGGGATAAGCTGGATCAAGGAATGAGGAAGAAGGCAAGGAGAGAAAGGGAGGAGGAGCAGGTTCCCCTTGCCTCCAGCATTTTCCCATGGTGAGTGGTCCTGTGGCAATCCAGCTGGGGAAGTTAGACAGGGCAAGCTGGCCAGGGCAAGCCACTGGAGGCAATTCAGTTGTGGCAAGTTGTCCCATTCTAGGTAGAGGTAATCTTCTGACATGAAGAAGAATACTTAATATAGTAGTTAAGATGCTTCAGTCCAGCCTGGGCCATAAAAGCTTATTTTATAGGTATATTCTGGCCAGGCACTCTCTCTCAGGAAAACCTGTTTCATAGGATAATTTTCCCTTCATTCGTAGGATCATTTCTGTTGAGAAAAATTGGAGGAGAGCATGCCATGTATGTCACTTTGAACACCTGAACTGAAGATGGGATATCAATTTTTTCCAGGGATATATCAAGACATTCCAGACTATTCCTTTAGTCTGGGAATAAAAATTACGTAGAAAGTGTATTTTAAGCATAGTTTAAATGTGTTTTAATTAAAATGTAATGTTGTAAATATTACAATATGCATAGAAATAGCATCACATCATATCATCATATCACATATATCATTTATTATGTGTGTTTATGTATGTGTATATTATACCCATACATAATATATTATTTCTATATGTATTATATTTATAAGATTAAGTTTTTAAGATTAAGCTTAAAATTCAACAATTCACATTATTTAAAATACCAGTTTCTTAAACAATCAATTTATTATCTTATAAGCTTTCATGGGCTAAATGCATGAAGTTTAATACTAAATAAGAACCTAACCATGTTTGACACATGGAAATGAAAACATAGAACTCAAGCAGAATTAAATGCAAAAGGTGTAAACAGTAGATATTATATAGAAATACTGGGGTTGTGCAGCCTGAATAAGAGATAGTTAAAGGTGATTCAAAAGTTATCTTCAAATATTTAAGCATTTGTCACAAACAAAATTGCTTTACATTCCTCCATAGCACAGAATTAGAATTAATGGGTTCAGTGCTCAAGAAGCAAGAAAACTATTATTTCTGGAAGAAATTACTAGAAAAGATTACGGTCTTTAAGAAAGGGCATACAGAGAACTAGATGAATTATGATCTATAGCTTCTAGTCTTGGTCCTTTGTTTGGACGGCAACTTTTTAAGTGTATGAAGCAGTAGAAGAAGTCTACATTTTTTTCTAAACTAATGAGAAAGATAACAGGGAAAGAATAGAGGCACATTATCAAAGAAAATGAGATATTATCTACAGTAGGAATAAGTTATCTTCACCTAAACCATGATGTCAAATTATAGTTTCAGGAGAGCGTGTTGCCCCTAATTAAGTCCCAACATTAAAACAAAAAACAAAAATCCAAGAATCTGACATCTGAACATTTCCCAAGAATAGTGTGTATTATACAGAAGTATAGAAAAGTATAGAATGTTACATAAGTAAATGGCAGTTAGCTGGGCAAGCAAACATTTTACAACCTTAAACTAATGTACATGGAAAAACTGGTTCTCAGGAGAGTCATGGCATAGAATCACATTAAATAATTTCTTCTTAGTGGTCATTCATGAAGCAGATTTCTTTAGAAGCTATTCAGTACATATATACTGTATTTGCAGAGCAACCAGGTAGAACTAAGAAACTTGTATTGGACTTCTGTGTATAAAGAAAATACCTGCTCAATTCTTAAATTTCATGAGAGCTACATCACATGTGGAGATACTATAGATTAATTCTGATCAAATATTATTTACCAAATTACCAGCTCCATTAAAAAAGAAATTAACAAGAGCTGGTTATATGCATCTTGGAAAAGAGAAAAGTAAGTATTTTCTTTTTTAATTGTTATTCCTGAGAGAAGAATTTGAATCAACAGATTCTGGATGCAAAGACTGGAAGTCACCAGACCATTCATTAATTTTACCCATCTACTCATCTACCCCCCTCCTTATTTAACAATAAACTGCATCAGAAGATTATGAATTCTACTTCATGACCACCTCTAAGGATGCTATACAGAATTGTGTAAGACAGTTAAATTCTCCCATGCTGTTTCCTATTAACTTTCATTTAATTTAATGGAAAAGGTTTATTTGTTTTTTCCTTAGAAATTATTTCAAAGAGAAAAAGATTTTTAGTAGATGTAGCTTTGAACAATACATCTTCTCCAAAGCTGATGTGGAAAAAAATTAAAAGCAAAGCAAAGTTTCAAAACAAAATACAGAAATAGCAGTGATGCTTCACTACAATAAACAAAATGCCTTTAAATTTGAATTACAGGGTGAGTAGCCTGTCCACTGAACTGTGAGATCTTTGTTCTTTTAAAAAGAACAAGCCAGAACTGTACAGGAAGACTTTGTGAGGCTACATACTGTATATGTAGATGCATTTGTATTGTGCACCTGCTTTTTATGATTTAAATTTATGGATTTTACCATAAGGAACTATATCCTTACATTTAAAAGAAATCTAGATAGCTTCCATTTAGTATTTCTGGTTTTAGTTTCTATGGCAGTAAAAATAGTTCTTAATCATCTTTCTTATGGCACCTGTTTTTGTGTCTGAGCACTGATATAGTGTCTCTCCTCAATCCAGACTGAACATTTCTTTTTCTTTCAGCCAGAATTCATAGGGCAGGGGTTCTTAAACTTTTTTTTATTATATATCCCTTTAATATAATCATAATGTAAATTCCTCCCCTGAAACTCCGAACACTAAAATAAACAACTGAACAATGGAAACCATGCAAAGGATCGTTGGGAAAGTTGGATTTATTGTAGCAATATACAGCTAAAAGATTCTTCACACATTTCCTTACAATTGGATAATCTTGCCATAGGGTATTTCCCTTTGTTGCCCTTTTTCTGGAAATCTATTGACCAATATTCCAGGTATGGTCTCACCAGTGGAGAGCAAAGCTTCAAATGCCCTTGATGCAATTCTTTTTTGAATGCAGGCCAGACCTAGACTAAATTCTCTAATACTGGTGTTTCATGTTCAGTTGGACCAACCCAAGTCCTTCTCTAATGTAATGCTTTCAAGGCATAACTTTTTCCTATCTTATATCTATATTATTCCTCCCTAATTTATATTATGTAATACCTTACATTTCCGCCAGTTTTCCATCCTGCACAGTATTGTCTGTATCTCCCTTGTGTGTTATCCTCAACTTTCATAAGAAGCCTATCAGTGCCATTATCTAAAGTCATTCATAAAAATGTTGAACAACGTTGGCCCCAAAAGACATCCTGTAGACTGCTACTGATTGCAGCTCTCCAATACAATGCAGAGACATCAATAATTTCTTCCTAACGTCCCTCAGCCAAATGTAGATCTGCTCTGCTATAGTGCAATTCAAACCTCATTTTAACAACTTGTCAATGAAAGTGTTATGTGGAATCTTGACAAATGTTTTGCTCAAATTGAGGTACAGTAAATCATTCCCCTTCTTCACAAAATGTAATTTAGTGAATGATACTGTTAAAGACCACATTTTCTCAAATAAAAGCTAATCAAAATGGACAAATTTTCAAGAGGTTATTATTATTTTTTAAAAATGCCAGTCTTTGATCATTAGACATGTGCCAATAAAGAAAAAATAGAGAGAGAAACATATCCAATTGTATTGTTGAGATTCAACATCTGGGGGGGGGGGGAAAGATGGCATTTTCTAAGAAAGCAAATATGACCTTTGATTAATTTTCCACTAGACTAGATTATTAGACAGCTCAGCTAGTAAATACCAAATAAACAATTTCTATAGATATGTTTAGGGGAAAATAGTTTACACTGAAATTATTTTTTTAAATTAATTCCAGGATACTAGAATACTACACAGAAGTGTATACAATGGTAAAGAAAGAATCTTGGAAGCATCACAAAAATCAGAATCCCAAAAAATAAAATAAAAACACATTTAGTGCAGGAATTAAATGTAAAATATCCCCGAACAATGGCTATCCATTTTCCACTTGAATACATCTGATAAAGTTCCATTCTAGTTTATAACAGCTCTGTCAGAAGGTTTCTTAAACTTTAAGAACATACGTTCTTTTTCCTTAAAGCCTTTATTACATGTTCTGCATTCTGGAACTATAAATAACAAGCCTTGACCTTCTTCTTTGTGATACCCTTCAAATACTGAAAAAATGGCACTATATTCCTCACCTGTCATCTTTTCTTAAATTTAGACACACCAAGTTGCCTCAAGAGAATTAATCTTCAGATCAGCCTTGTTGTATGAACACAAACAATTCAAGAAGCTTGGGAAATTTTGAAAAATGAGATAATAAAAGCCCAGTCTAGCACAATACCAACAAAGAGGAAAAATAACAGCTCTCAAAAGAAACCAGCATGGCTGCATAAAGAACTCTCTGACAAATTAAAAGATAAAAAGGACAAATATATAAAGTGGAAGGAGGGGCACATAACTAAGTCAAAATATCAGCAAATAGTCCGAGCCTGCAAAGATGAAGTGAGGAAAGCCAAGGCTCATAATGAACTAAGGCTTGCGACCAAAGTCAAAAAGCTTCTTTCAACATGTAAAAAACAAGAAAAAAGTGAAGGAAATGATTGGTCCATTAGTGGGTGAAAGTGGCAAGAAGGTGACAAGCAACAGGGAGAAAGCAGAACTATTTAACTCGTTTTTTGCATCTGTCTTTACACAAAGGGAAAAAACAAACCAACCTATCAAAAATAGTGCCATAAAAAACAGAATAGAAACACAAGTTAAGATAGGCAAGAAAATGGTAAGTGAGCACCTGTCCAGCCTAGACGAGTTCAAATCACCAGGACCAGATGGATTACACCCCAAGGTTCTCAAGGAACTGGCTGATGTGATCTCAGAACCACTGAACTATATTTTTCAAAGATCCTGGAGCACTGGGGAATTACCAGAGGACTGGAAAAGAGCTGATGTAGTTCCCATCTTCAAAAAAGGAAAACAAATGGACCCAGGAAATTACAGACCTATCAGCCTGACCTCAATACCTGGGAAGATCCTGGAAAAGATAATCAAACAACGAATCAGCAAACATCTAGAGGCAAACAAAGTCATTACTAAAAGCCAACATGGGTTTGTCAAAAACAGATCATGCCAGACAAATCTTATTGCATTCTTTGACCAAGTGACAAAATTAGTGGATCAGAGGAATGCTGTGGATATAATTTACTTGGACTTCAGTAAGGCATTTCACAAAGTAGATCACAACCTACTACTTGATAAGATAGAAAAATGTAGGGTAGACAGCATCACCACCTGATAGATCGGTAGCTGGCTGGCCGGCCATACTCAGCGTGTGGTCTTCAATGGAACCGCATCTACATGGAGGGAAGTGTGTAGTGGGGTGCCCTAGGGCTCTGTTCTGAGCCCAGTGCTCTTCAACATTTTCATCAACAATATGGACGAGGGGATAGATGGGGAACTCATCAAATTTGCAGACAACACCAAGCTGGCAGGAATAGCCAACACTCCAGAAGACAGGCTTAAGATACAGAAGGATCTGGACAGACTTGAAAACTGGGCACTATCTAACAAAATGAAATTGAATGGTGAAAAAAGCAAGGTTCTACATTTAGGCAAGAAAAACCAAATGCACAGGTATAGTATAGGGGGTACCTTGCTCAACAGTAATAACTGTGAGAGAGACCTCGGAGTCCTAGTGGACAATCACTTAAATATGAGCCAGCAGTGTGCTGCAGCTGCCAAAAAGGCCAACACAGTGCTAGGCTGCATTAACAGAGGGATAGAATCAAGATCACGTGAAGTGTTAATACCACTTTACAATGCCTTGGTAAGGCCACATTTGGAATACTGCATCCAATTTTGGTCACCCCGATGAAAAAAGATGTTGAGACTCTAGAAATAGTACAGAGAAGAGCAACAAAGATGATTAGGGGGCTGGAGGCTAAAATATATAAGGAACGGTTGCTGGAATTGGGTATGTCTAGTTTAATGAAAAGAAAGATGAGGGGTGACATGATAGCAGTGTTCCAATATCTCAGGGGCTGCCACAAAGAAGAGGGAGTCAAGCTATTCTCCAACGCTCCTGAAGGCAGGACAAGAAGCAACGGGTGGAAACTAATCAAGGAGAGAAGCAACCTAGAACTAAGGAGAAACTTCGTGACAGTTAGAACAATTAACCAGTGGAACAACTTGCCTCCAGAAGTGGTGAATGCTCCAACACTGGAAGTTTTTAAGAAGAGACTGGACAGCCATTTGTCTGAATGGTATAGTGTTTCCTGCTTGAGCAGGGGGTTGGACTAGATGGCCTCCAAGGTCCCTTCCAACTTTACTATTATTATTATTATTATTATTATTATTAATTATTATTATTAATTATTATTATTATTATTATTATTATTATTATTATTATTATTATTATTATTATTATTATTACATTCTACACTGGCACTAGGCCTGTTGACATCCCACTGTTTTAATCTCTTCATTTCAAAGTTATTTAAGAAGGTATTTAAATGTATGAATATATATGGAAACAAGATTACTGGTAAAATTTACATAATACAAAATGTGACAACACCTTTTGCACTGGTAGAAGTTTTTTTAAGCAGGAATTTGCTTCAAACATAAAAGTGATTCTTACATATTTTAAGAAATTAATTTGGTCCCCAACCCCGTAACAGGACAGACTGTTTATTTGCTCATTTTACTGTTCCAAGCCTTGGATGATAAAAATGTATCATGGCTGCTTCTCCTTACCATCCTTTAATTTCATTGACGATTGAAACTTTTAGTTAAACCAATACATAATTTAATGTAGAATAGCAATGGCAAGATAGTGTTAGACCTGTCCATGCTGAAAAAAATTTTTTTGACACTACTATAGGTATTGTTATTCCTCTGTGAAGATAGTAAATCTCAACAACCATCATTCTGCATTAAAATAAGCCATCGTTGTTTTTTTTGCTCATTAGTGACACAACCTGCCAGATGAGGCAGATTGCTTTTCCTGCTCCTTAGCAGATTAAATCATTGAAGAAAGTAAGACTGAATAATGCACTAGATCTGCATAAAGTGTTTGAAAGAGGAAATAATAAAAGCTATCCTGTAAGACAAATGCTAATTGCTGTGGACCTCAGAACATTGTCATGTTGATTGGAAACTGGGAGAAGTTCATAAATGAAATGTAATAAAGAAGTGCAAAGCATTTAGCCAGGAGGAAATGACCAGTTGGATGCTGATTGAATCAGCCTTAGGTCATATCATATGTTGCATTCTCATTAACGCTCTAGGAGAAAAAAGCAAATGAATAGCATATTAAATTATGTACATAAAGATGAGTTAGAAGAAACTAGTTAAGGAAAAAGACAAAATATTTGATCTGCAGAGAACAGTGAATTTCAACTTAAGAAAAAGTAAGTGAATATAAAAGCAGAGGATGCACTGCAAAAAAAATTATTGGGATAAAAGTAACCAAAGAAAATATGAAAATATCTAATTTGCATCAGATGTCTGAAGAAATGGTGTAATCTAGCATACGAGGGAAAGGAAGTTATAAATTTTAAGATGTTGTACTGTATAGCCAATTACTACTGGGTGTATAGTAATGTATAACAATGTTACAGCAATAGGTAGAATTGCAACTATACATTTTATAACTGACACTGATTTTTCAGTCATCAGTGCTTTGTGAAGCAAGGATTAAAGACAGTTTAGTGGACCAGTTTAGTGGAGGAATGTTGTGGATATAATTTACTTGGACTTCAGTAAGGCATTTGACAAAGTAGATCACAACCTACTACTTGATAAGATAGAAAAATGTGGGTTAGACAGCATCACCACCAGATGGATCTGCAGCTGGCTGACCGGCCGTACTCAGCGTGTGGTCCTCAATGGAAACACATCTACATGGAGGGAAGTGTGTAGTGGGGTGCCCCAGGTCTCTGATTTTGGCCCAGTGCTCTTCAACATCTTCATCAACGATTTGGACGAGGGGATAGATGGGGAACTCATCAAATTTGCAGACAACACCAAACTGGCAGGAATAGTCAACAGTCCAGAAGACAGGCTTAGGATACAGGGGAATCTGGACAGACTTGAACACTGGGCGCTATCTAACAAAATGAAATTCAATGGTGAAAAAAGTAAGGTTCTACATTTAGGCAAGAAAAACCAAATGTACAGGTATAGTATAGGGGGTACCTTGCTCAATAGTAGTAACTGTGAGAGGGACCTCGGAGTCCTAGTGGACAATCACTTAAATATGAGCCAGCAGTGTGCTGCAGCTGCCAAAAAAGCCAACACAGTGCTAGGCTGCATTAACAGAGGGATAGAATCCAAATCACGTGAAGTGTTAATACCACTTTACAATGCCTTGGTAAGGCCACATTTGGAATACTGCATCCAATTTTGGTCACCACAATGAAAAAAGATGTTGAGACTCTAGAAGGAGTACAGAGAAGAGCAACAAAGATGATTAGGGGGCTGGAGGCTAAAATATATAAGGAACGGTTGCTGGAATTGGGTATGTCTAGTTTAATGAAAAGAAAGATGAGGGGGTGACATGATAGCAGTGTTCCAATATCTCAGGGGTTGCCACAAAGAGGTTTCTAAGTTCTATTATCTCCAAGGATTTGAAATGGACCCCTAACATCAAAAACGTCATCAAAAAAGCACAACAAAGAATATTCTTCTTGCGTCAACTCATAAAGCTCAGATTGCCCAAGGATCTGCTGATACAGTTCTACAGAGGAATTATTTGTAATTCAATTACTGTCTTGTTTGGCACAGCAACCAAACAGGACAGGTACAGACTTCAACAGATAGCTAGGACTGAAGAAAAACAACAACACCAGCCTGCCTTCCATTGAGGATCTGTATACTGCATGAACCAGAAAGAGGGCTGAGAAAATATCTACAGACCCTCATATTCTGGACATAATCTATTTCAACTTCTCCCATCAGGATGCAGCTATAGAGCATTGCATGCCAAAACAACCAGACATATAGTTTTTTCTCTTGTGCCATCACTCTGCTGAACATTCAATTCCCACAGCACTGTCTCATTTCCCATCTTTTCTCATCTTGTCATCTTTCCTACTATCTTCTCCTATTGATTTCTTATGACTTATCAATTGTTGTTTGTAACTTATGATTAATTGTTGTAACTATGATTATAAACTATGACCTATTACTTGCTGTTTATATGTACACTGTGAGCTTATGCACCGGAGACAAATTCCTTGTCTGTCCGATCACTCTTGGCCAATGTTCTGTTCTGTTCTGTTATAATCTGTTCCAATTGGAATACAGGCTGTGAAGAAGGCTGTTGTAACTTTATCATAGATTGGAGAAGGCTGCTGTAACAAACTATAGTTTCTTCCATTTTGTTATATGTTTGAAAGAGACAGAGTTAGAAAATTAAATAGGATATAACAGGACAAACCCCAATAAGAGAAACAAGATGAAAGGAAAAGCAGTACAATGTAAACTGAAAAGAAAATTACAGATGGTAATCACTAGTTGTAGCCTAATAGTTAAACAATTAAAAGGACAAGAAATAATGTTACTGAAGTTTTTTCTGTTTTCTGGAGCTTTAAAGTATCTGCACATATGGTGGATATCATTTTCCTAATGGCTTGCCTCAACATTCATAGCTCAGCTTCAGTTACTACTATTTTAATCAGCTCTTAATGAAATATCTACTGACTTAGAGAATCCATAATGTTAAGTATAGTTGGTCCTTCATATTTCATCATATGGTAGCTTTGTAGGTTAAATGATCTAATTGCTTTAAGGATTCTACAATATATTTGCATCAGTCTGTTTAAAGTGGAAGAATGGTGGAAGGAACTGCTACTAAGATACAAGTATTTGGCTGCTTTTAAGATTAGGATTTTGACATAAAGGGCTGATTTATGCCAGAGTCTCAAACAATGATTGAGAAGATTGAATATACAGTATATATATATTGGATGCAGATATAAATACAGGAGAGGATAGGACTGATCATAGCATATCCAGCTTTTACTTTGAAATCAAAGGGAGTTAAAGATAATAACAATAAAAATAATAAAGTTGGAAGGGACCTTGGAGGTCATCTAGTCTTCCGGACCACGCCCCCCCGCCGCAGGGAGACGGAACCACCTAGATGGTTCCGTCCCAGGCGACTGATGGACCCAGAGAGGTTCCTGACGGAGCTTGGGCCTTATCCGGAGGATCTGGTCCATGACTCGGTGGAAAATCAGATGGCGGCTTGGGAGTCAACTGCCGCCGCTGCATTGGACCGAGTCGTGCCTCTGCGGCCTCTGACCCGGCGTAGGTCTCGACTGGCTCCCTGGTTTTCCGGGGAGCTGAGAGAGATGAAACGCCGGAAAAGACGCCTAGAGAGCTGTTGGAGGGCCAGCCGAACCGAATCCGCGCGAACACAGGTAAGGACACATGTTAGA